>NC_091459.1:84560371-84752871 GCF_027789765.1 Dendropsophus ebraccatus
TCTACTACCTTCTATAAGGGGACATGCGCTCAAATTCATATTTCTCAGTGGCATTAGGTTCAGCAGCTGCACAGGGACCAGTGAAAAGTCCGTGTTACATCAGTCACGAAAGCAGCAAGTGACTGGCTGGAGTTATTCAGTGCTATCTATTAAAAGGAGCAGGGAGCAGAGTATGCGCCATTGTACATTCTCTTAAGTTCAGAGTTCACAGACATACTGCTGTGCGGATTGACCTAAATTCATAAAGCAGATTGTTTCTTGGAAGGAGCAGCTATAAAATAAAGTGATGTAAAAGCTGTAAAAAAAAAAAAAAAAACCTAATACTCACACCACCGGGGGCTTTACGGGTTTGACTTGTTGCATGGAAAATCTTAGGTGGTTCATCTCCAGTCTTGGAATACGTCATTACTGAGGAAGACTTAAAGGAGTGAACGTCAGGACTGTCTGACAATCCTTCCTGCAGAAACAAGATAAAACATGTATAATAAGTAATGGTAAAAACAGAAGACTAATAGCTACACCAAGGTATGACAGAAACGGGGTCTGACTGCCTAACAAAGGACCTGAGACCCTCAGAACCCTGGTAGTTCTGAAACAGTGGAGGACCACAAGTTTGACACCACTGTTCTAGTGGATCCAAGGTTCAGCAATGAAAATGGCAGGCGGGCTGACCCATGGAAAGTGTGAATTAGCTGCTAAGCGTATGCTTTCACCAAAGTTTGACAGATTAGGTTGATATTCTGAGACAGGAATAAAAAATACAAGGGGGCACCATAACACGTATGTAATAGCAATAGGTAGACATTTATTGGGGTTGTCCAGCAAAAATAGTTTTTCTTTCAAATAAACTGGTTTCAGGAAGTTATATAGACTAGTAATTTACTTATTACTTTACTTACTATTTAAACATCTCAAGTGTTCCCATACTTCAGCTGCTATTTGTCCTGCAGGAAGTGGTGTATTCTTTTCAGTCTGACACAGTGCTCTCCGCTGACATCTCTGGCCAGGACAAGAACTGTCCAGAGCAGTAGAAAATTCCCATAGAAAACCTTACCTACTGTCGGACAGAGGTGGCAGCAGAGAGCACTTCTGCATGGCGTACAGCAGCTGATAAGTATGGGAAGACTTGAGATTTTTAAATAGTAAATTACAAATCTATATAACTTCCTGAAACTAGTTGATTTGAAAGAGAAATATTTTAGCTGGATCACCCCTTTAAAGGATTACAGTTTAAAAAAAAAGAAGAAAGAAATTAACTGACTGACCAAGACCCCCCATAATCTCAGAAATGAGCAGCATATCTGGAATGGAGCACTAAGTCATGCATGTGCACCTTCACTCCATTCATTGTCTATGAAGCTTCCAGAGATAGCCAAACACTGTACTAAGCTAACAGAGAACAACACAAAGCCAACAAATACAGGTTATCAATATAATTATTACTTAAAAAAAAATAGAAGACTTCCGGTTCCGGCGCTGACATGGGAGGACGTGCATAGGTGCTCTCCTGCGCCCATCGGCCCTCACCCGACCGACTGAGCTGCCAGAACCAGCAATTCGAGGTGCAAACTAGCAGGACACGGCGCCCTATATCTCCCGGGGGTCCCGTATGGATCGCTACGTCCTCCGCAGCAGCACTACAGCCCGACCCCAGGACACCGACGCAGACCTGCGGCCTGCAGTGTGGCCGACCCAGACCCCATCCCTGCCACAGCGTGTACCTACACCGGGACCTGGAGCCATGGCGGAGGAGATCTCTTCCCAGCGAGATCTGTTTGGGGGTGAGTCGCTGGAGCAGCAATGCCAGTCACTACCATCTGACTATTCTAGACTGGCCGCGGAGGTCTCCCTCAAGCTCGTGCCCGACATACGGCAGGCTGTTGAGACTGCCTTGCAGGCTGCACTTACAAAAATGCAGGCAGATATAATGGCCACTAATAGCAAGGTGGAGGCTGTGGAGAAAACAGTGGGGAATGTAGTGGAGACACAAGGGAAAGTGGAGGACACTGTTAATGCACTGCGCAATGAAAATGTCCGCCTGTGGCAGAAGCTCGAAGACATCGAGAATCGCACGCGCCGCAATAACTTGCGCATTGTGGGCCTGGCAGATTCAGTCAAATCCTCGGAACTACAGTATATTTGTGAGAGGGAGCTCCCAGAAGCACTGGGATTGACGCACTGCTGCAGAGTGGAGCGGGCGCATCGGGTCGGTCCTGTGATACAGCGCGATGGTAACCGAAGCCCACGGGGGGAGAACCCAGGGTCCCGCCAAGTAATATTTAAACTGCTGGATTATAACGATAAGCAGGAGATGTTGAGGGCATTCCGTAGGCGAAACACACAAATACGCATAAGAGGCTGCAGGATTTTGCTATTCGAGGACTACTCGGCGGATGTGGCCAGGCGCAGGCGCGCCTTTAGCAAATTATGCTCGGACCTCTACAGGCGCAAGATCCGATTTCAATTGCAGTACCCCGCGATACTCAAGATACAACTTGATGATGGCTCCACTGTCACGTGTCAGACGCCGGAGGAGGCGGAGCTGCTAGTCGCGGAGAGGCTTACGGATGATCGCAGACCGGCTTTGCATGATCGTGGTGGTCCCAGCTCTTCTGGAGTGCGAGACCAACGGGCCCGTTCCCCTCGTGACCGCGACCTGAATGAGAGAAAATGAGGAACTACATTGTTGCTTGCTCCCCCATCGGGTGCTTTACTGCCTCAGGGGTTGCTGCCGGGGGGGCTTGGGGAGGCATACCTACTGAAGCTGTCTCCACTGAGGGGGCTCTCCTCCTTATCGAGACTTTCGGCATTTCTCCGTGCTGTCGGGCAGTCAGCTGGACACGGGGTCATGGGGCGCCCTAAAGAGCATTTTGGGTGGTTTATTTGGGACTGACCTGTTATCTCATGTTATGTTTTATTGCCCATAGTATGACTGGGTATCTGAGGGTTATACTGTATTGAGTTAGCATTGTAGTTGGGGGCCGATGGGTCCTCCCATGTTAGAAAAAAGGAGGTCAAGACCTTGGCGCTGAGGGCGTAGTTTGTGATCCTTCACCCCTCTACGCGCACTGGGGGTTGTTTTCAAGCTTGCATATTCTCGCTTGTTTCTTCTTCCTCCACTCCTTTCTCCTTCTTTATTTTCCTATTTTCATTTTTTTGATCCCTTCCCCTCCCCCCCTTTTCTTTCTCTTTTCCCCCCTCCCTCCTCCTTTTGTCCTTTCCCTTGTCGTGTTTCATTGTTTGCTGAGTGCTCGTCCTAGTCCAGAGCTCTTCCTACTCATTGTCTAATCTTATCATCTTTTGTCTCTGGTCCATAGTGTCATCAACCATGAAAGTAATTTCATGGAATGTGAAGGGACTCCGTTCACCTAATAAACGTATTCAGGTATTGAGACATTTGCGACGTCTACGTGCAGATATCGCTATGTTACAGGAGACACATCTGACGGGCGAAGATATGCTGCGTATGAGAAAATTGTGGGTGGGGAAAGTCTACGGATCTTCGGCGGTAAATGGTAAGGCAGGGGTACTCATTCTGCTTAGCAAACACTTTAGTGGTACCGTGACCTCTACCTCCCACGACGAGGAGGGTAGGTGGGTACAACTAACTGTGACGGTGGAGGGTCTTGACTACAGTATCTTTAACCTCTATGGCCCTAATGGGGAGAATAAGTCCTTCTTCCGGAATATTCAAGCTGTAATTTGTGCTGATCCGGTGGCCAATAAAATTGTAGGGGGCGACTTGAACTCTGTACTAAATGTGAGGGAAGACAGGAAACACTCGACTGGTTCCCCGAGGGTAGCTCGCTCCACTGATCGTGTGCTGGAACCCTTTTTAGAGGCCCTAGATCTTCAGGATCCGTGGAGACTGCTACACCCGGCGGATCGGGAATTTTCGCATTACTCCCATGCCCATAAGGCATGGTCGAGGATTGACTACTTGTGTGTCTCTGGTACTATGGTAGATAAAGTAGAAGGGACAGAGATACATGATTTGGTGATCTCTGATCACTCTCCGATCTCCCTTGTAGTCCCCAGTACTTACAGACGGCACCAAGAATTTGTGTGGCGCTTTCCAAGCTACATGATTCGGGATGAAAAGTTTGTAGTGGCTCTAAAAGGCTGGTGGGCAGAGTTTCTGTCCAGTAATTCTGCACACTCTAGCGATGCGCCCCTGTACTGGGAGACTGCAAAGGCGGTTCTGAGGGGGCGTCTGATTGCATATATGTCTGTCATGAAAAAGCGTACCCTAGCGGAGTTCAAATCGGCCAGTGCTAAGCTCCGGGAGGCTTACTCGGCCTATCTCAGCGCACCTTCCCAGGCCCGCTGCGATGACTGGAAAATAGCGAAGTCTGCCTTTGATGTGTGGGCAGAACGCAAGGTAAAGGCTTCTGCCGACAGACTGAGGGCGGAGTATTTTCGCTTTGGTAATAAATCAGGCCGACTCTTGGCGAGGTTGGCAAAAGGGCAGTACCCCTCGCAGTTTATCGCGGCGATGCGGGACACGTCGGGTCATATACAGAATGATCCTGATAAAATCATGAAAATATTGGAAAATTACTATACTGATCTATACAAGGCACCCCAGGTGGTTTATGATGAGGGACGACAATTTCTTGATACTGTGACTTTGCCTTCCATCACCTCTGATCAGCGGGATGCCCTCAATGCAGATTTTTCAGAGGCAGAGGTGCAGTCAGCAATCAAGGCCCTGGCCAATAATAAGGCCCCGGGTCCAGACGGTTATACGGGGGAGTTTTATAAGACTCTCATAGAGGAGATAGTCCCTTCGCTGACGTCCTCCTTTAATCATATTCTCCATACGGGCTCTACCCCCATCCATGCCAACACTGCTCATATCAAGCTTCTCTTAAAACCTAGTAAAGACCCGTTACTGCCCTCATCCTACCGACCTATCTCTCTCATAAATCTTGACCTAAAGATTCCCTCTAAGATCATGGCTGACAGGCTCAGTGCTTTACTTCCTGATTTAATTACTAAGGCTCAGGTGGGCTTTGTGAAAGGGAGATCTGCGGTGTATAACATTAGAAAAGTGCTGACGATACTTGATAGGACACGGCACCATCCTCAGCCGGGAGAGACTCCAATTTTATTGGGGCTAGATGCAGAAAAAGCATTTGATAATGTACGGTGGGACTGGCTGGGGATGGTGCTAGATCATATCGGCATCACTGGGGATTTCCGCACCTTTCTGGGGGGCTTATATAGTGGCCCAAAAGCACGAATTGCACTGCCAGCTCATCTATCGCCCAGTTTCCCCTTGTGCAGGGGGACACGACAAGGCTGCCCCTTGTCGCCGCTGCTTTTTAATATAGCCTTGGAACCCCTTGCCAGACACCTCCTCCAATCTTCGCTCTACGAGGGTATCCGGGTGGGGAACTCCGTTACCAAACTTGCTTTATTCGCAGATGATGCTTTGTTGTTCATAGCTAAACCTCAGCTACATCTGCAGGGAGTTCTGGACTCTATTTCTCATTTTGGCACATTCTCTGGTTATAAGATTAACCCCTCGAAGAGCGAAGTGTTGGAGCTAGGGAGGAAATTGCCTGCTCGCTTCTGGTCCTCTGTGGGTCTATCGGGAAGTGTAAAGTGCCAGATTACTTATTTGGGCATCAAGATAGGGGCGGACCCCCATTCCCTTTATCAGCTCAATTACCCACCGCTCTTTGACAAAATCTGCAATGAGTTGAAACGATGGTTCCACCTCCCCATCTCCTTTTTGGGGCGGTGTCACTTGATAAAAATGTTGAGTTTCTCCAAATTACTCTACCCTCTACAGACTATCCCTGTTCTTCTCAAACACAAAGATATTAAGAAACTCAACTCAGCGTTTACACACTATATCTGGGGAGGTAAACGTCCGCGTATTTCCCTCCAAAAACTAATGCTCTCTAAATTTGATGGGGGTATTGGTTTCCCGAACATACGGGGATACAATCTTGCATGTCTACTGCGACATGTCATGGACTGGTTCCATGACACCAGCTACCACACCATATTGCAGTTGGAAGCGGAGCTAGCGGCCCCGTGGGCATTGCAAGCCTGTTTACATACTAAGGTCTCCTCCCTACCGCCTCTACTCCGGCATTCCCTTATCATTAGAGACACTGTGTTGGCATGGAGGGAGGTACGTAAGCTCTTTGGCCTACCCTTCTTGCTGTCCAGAAGAATGCAGCTCTGGAACCATCCTGAGTTCCCACAGGGGCAGGACAATGCTGTCTTCAGAGTATGGAAGGAAAAGGGCATTTTCACGGCTAGTCATCTGATGCATGACGGGGAGAAAAGGTGGCTTACAGCGTCTGAGCTTAAAGACAAGTTTGGCCTGGATGACCGTCATTTTCTGGCCATACATCAGGTGACTTCTTTTTGCAAAAAACGACTAGCTAACCTGAAGAATGAGCTTACCTCCAACGTTTTTGAGACTTTCTTGGGGGCTACCCCACGGCGGGTGACTCTCTCGGACACCTATAGGGCGCTTAATGATAGTTTTTTGACTGTCCGCAAACATGACATCTTTAATAAATGGACGGACAGACTAGGGGTGGAGAACCCTGGGGATAAAATTCTGGAGGGGTGGAACAAAGTTAGGAAACATGTGGTCAGCGAAATATGGCGGGAGACCTTCTTTAAAGTAATGCACCATGCCTACTTCGGCTTTAACTTACCAGCTAATCCTCTATATCCTGACAGGATCCTGAGTTGTCCTAAGTGTAACGTTCCGGCCACGGACTTTTGGCACAGCATGTGGTCCTGTTCATGTACGCAGATTTTCTGGCGAGAGGTGGTGACTTACATTTCCTCTCACTGGAAACTTAAACTTCCCCTTGACCCGACCGTCCTAATTTTCCAGTGTATTGACTCCGCTGTGGTGGAAGCCTGTGGTCTACAATCGGTGCCAGCACTAGTTCATGTTGTCCTACTGATCGCCAAACGTGTTTTACTGCGGGAATGGTTGAAGCCGGAGGCACCTACGGTGCCAATGCTTGTCGACGACCTGAAACTTTTTCTGGCATCAGATAGGTTAGAGGCAGAACGTAATACCGACAAGCACGCCAAAAAATTCTTTCACAAATGGAAGACTTTCATATTGACCCATTTCTCACAGCAGCAAATCTATTCGTTTGTTTACCCGTACAGATTCTCTACTTGGTATCTGAAGGCGGATATTAGTGGTACCCTGGGGAAGCTTAAACTGCCCTCGAGACGTGCAATAGTGGCGGAGGCTCCGGCCAGTTAGCTTGGCCGTCTGGTGGTGTCACTGTGTTCGGGGGAGATTGGCTCTGATGGGTTGGAGAATGAGTACTTCTGTGTTGTCCTCCCTATCCTTCCCTGTACCTTCTTCCTCTCCCCTTTTCATTCCCCCTACCCCCCCCCCCCCCCCCCCCCCCCCCCCCCCCCCCCCCCTTCTCTTTTTTTTTTTTTTTTTTTTTTTTTCTTCTTTTCTTCTTCTTTCTTTTCTCTTTGGAGCTGATATGATTGACGCTATGACGACTATAGTATCGGCCTGTTAACTTGTTGAGTTTTGTTTTTCATTATAATCTTTCCGGGGCATCTCTACTAAAAAGAGAGCAGATGCCTGCCGGCTCTAAACCGCCGTTTACATTGGAATGGCGATTGTAAGATTCTATGCTATTGACCAACTACAAAACTAAAATTGAGCGCTGCGACGCTTAGATGGTTTTTGTAAACTGCTTGTCTGAGCTCTAATAAAAAGATATTTAAAAAAAAAAAAAAAAAAAATAGAAAATAGAAAATTAGTATAGAAAAAAGGCATTAACACTTCATGTCTCTATAGCACAGAAAACATTAAAAGGCTGCCAGCAAGTAGTTCTTTTTTTGTCAAAGAATAAGGTGCAGGCCAATATACAGAAACTCTGCTGTAACCCGTGTGCTATGTTTTTAGAAAAGTGACTGTGAACCTGTGAGTGGGTAGCATGATTATAGCACTATGATCCCAGGGCTAGAGTGTCTCATGTGCGAGTGAAGATCAGAATTTTTTTTTAACACTGGAGATGCAGCATTAGAGGGGAGATAATATTACTACATTAAAGTATGAATCCCTCATATATAGACTTGGCTGATACACTGTGCACATAAGCAAGTCTGTGGAGCCCTCCATCCTGACCAAACATGGTAGACGGTTACAATAGAGCGTATGTGAAGGGAAGGGTTATATATAGAAGAACTTTGAGATATAAAATGATTTATTTAATCAAGTGTAGGTATAAAGACGGCATTTTCTTGGAAAGACTAAACAGATCTTAGCCTGGCATATGAAGAGAATTCCAAAAGGCTTGAAAAGCTTCTATTAATCGCCAAGAGGAACAGTGAATGAAGATTCTGTCAGGGCACGGAGAACATCTTCTTGGCAGCCATTGTGCAGGGGTGGACAGTGTATCATAACAGGATCACATATACCCCATATGACCTGGACTGCCGTAATTTAGTAACAGAAACCCCAGACATCAATATGATATGAAAGTTGCTTCCTCTATAACAGCCCCTGCTGGCTTTATTTTAAGTTCACCTCACAGGACTTCTTCTAAGAATAGGCCGTAAATGCTAATTATGCATCAAGCTTATTCAGAGATTGAAGCCTCAACAAGATAATTGATGGATAAGGTTAAAGGGATTTCCAGGAGAGAACAGCGCCATACCTGTACTGTGCCTGGCACTGCAGCTTTGTTGTAATGAATGAGTTGCAATGCCATATACATACAATACATGTGGACAGGTGTGGTGCTGGTTTTGGATAAAACGATCCCTGTTTCTAAATGTTGGACGACCCTTTTAATGTTTCTATTTGAGTATTAAAATAGGACTAAGCCTGAATTAAAAGAAAAAAAAAAAGAGGCCACATTTCCCACCGCAAGCAAAAATGAATCATTGCAGATTGGCAATTCAAATGAATGAATGTGCCAGATCCACCAAGGGCACCTCTGTTCCTGTTCTAACGGGATACAGCCAATAACACATAAGGCTGATCTGCAGACTATGAGCACAGTTCTACAACTTTTGCAGAAATCAAGGAGAGAAAATGGATTCCATCTCCTGGTTCCCACTATCTTGTGTTGGGGCTGAATAATTAAAGTGCTCAGCCTTTGCCTACCTCACTTATAATACAGAAAAAGAAGCAGCCATATTGGCACCAGATGGAGGGGGGATGGTTCCTAGGAGATTGATAAAACTTCATTTATTTTTGTAGTTTATTCTTTAAACTGCAATTTATGGTGTAGTGTCCCACTGTGGGTGTTGCTTTTCTTTACACCCCTCGTAAAAGTCTGTACTTGTCTGTGATTTTGCTATAGCTGTAGTGTGAAACTAAGGTCTAGAAGCTGCTCAGCTGAAGTAAACTAAAGCGTTATTGTTTATATATGTACCAGATTCTGTTGTCCAGTAGGATTTCACCTCTCTTCTGCTCTATTCTCTCTTTTCTATCTCGTCTCCCTATTTCCCTCTTTCCACCCAACCACAACGCAGCACACACACTGGTTAGGAAGTTAGTCCTTTGGGTGAGGAGGAGTCTTAGCTGACCTTTGGAGGAGAAAGGACGCAGCTCAGATAGCTATTCTCAGTGGTTCTACCTGGGCCCTGGCCCTCTGCTAGGTCCCCACTGCAAGTTAAATATAGTCAGTCCCCCACATGGCTAGGATGCAGAACAGACAGCTCACACAAACCTCTTTCTCGAAGCACCACACAAGTTGTGTGATGCACTGTTAAGCCCTTCAGGAGAGGACTAGCCTACTGATAACCTCAACCCACGCCGAGGAATAGGAGTCAGTACAGTGCAGGACAGTCTCAGCAGAAAAGCCAAAGAGCTAGGAACTGATCCGGGTGGAGCAAAGTTACTAGAAAGTCGATTTATTTATAAGTCGATGTATTTATTGTAACTATATCAAGTGTACCTGAAGATTCGTTGTGTTACCTGCTGCACATTTACAAAGAGTAAAGCAAGTCAACGTTATTTCTGGGTCTGTGATTACTGGCTACCACCTGCACAGCACTACACCGCAACCTTAAGACATTTCCCCTATCTGTGGGTGGCGGTTCCTCCCACTATTCGGGAGGGTTACTACACCACTGTGACATAATCCCAAGGGATCCTGCAGCAACCCGACAGGACACGGACCACAGGGGAGGAGGGTACAACCGGCCTTACACTCAAAAAGCAGGCGTGCCATCACACCTGTGTGCCCCCCAGGCACTGGCGCCACGTGACAAAACCCTAAAGATCAGTCTGTATATCGGCCATCCACCACAAGTAGTGGCATCACACTTCCACCTAGCAAGTGACCAGCCGTCCCACCGCTACAACATCATCCGGGGGTCACCACATATAGCGAGAAATAATCATAGATGCTAATGTGAATGGTAGTATGTTGGTTCTTACTTGTTTTGGTATTTTTCCAGACTGGATGTGCACACAAATGAGATGATGAGCGACATTGCCTAATATTCTGTAATCTATGGGAGGCTCCTCAATGTGGATTAGCCTAGATGCTCTCTCTGCTTAGAGAAGCCTACTCCCAGCAACAGCCCAAACATTAGCTGCGGCTGACACATCATATACAGTGACAGCTGTGTGCACTACAATTGTCAGCTTACCACTTCCCACAACTCATTTTATGAACAATCAATGACAAGAAGATGCCGGTAACAACAATAATGCCATTACCGACGTCATCATGGGGTTACTGGATCACTACATCTAATGTCGAGGTAGGGATAACAAAGCAATGGAGGCAGAGACAATCAAGAAATATCAGCTATGGCATCTGGCTTCATTGGAATTATAATTGAGTATATTGAAGCATCATCACACAGTATTCTACCGACACATTCATTGTATAGCTAAAAAAAGGAAAACACTTACAAACTGCCTGTGCATGTCTATCATTCTGTTCCTCATGTTTGCCATCATATTATCAATGGAGTGAAACTGATCCTTGAAGTCAGGAACCTGGAACAGCACATATTAAAAGCAAACATTAGCATGACCACTATAACAATGAAAGCTGCCTACTGGAAGACTATGGAAAGAAAGTGGGATGCAGGGAATATAAAAACAGTTAAAGTTTTGCATCAGCTGGAGAGCCAAGGTTCCCCATCCCTGGACTAAAGAATTAAGGTCGGGTGCTTTCTCTGTATCCAGGTCATGCATCATCATCTTCTCATACACACAACCAGTACAGACAGGTTTGGTTTTGTAATGGGTCTTAGTGTTATTACAATATCTTGATATTTATAGTTGTAAAACTCCTTAATCATGCAATGCATGCAATGTGCCACAGCTCTGACGCCTCTAACCCTGTCCCCAAAGGGTTTACCATGTTATGGGGGAAAAATAATTCACATAAAAAAGCAAAAGAAGTACATTTTATTCTAGAAGCAATGCAAATTACTTAACAGCCATTAAGGTCCTCTTTGAACTTGAAATGACTCATGTTACAACCCCTTTAACATGCATTGAGAGGCAGATGTATATAGCTGTCGCTGCTTGTCTCTGGAGATACAAACTATATATGACATGTAAGTATCCAATATGTTGCTTTACTGTTTCCCACAATGGCACTGTCTAGCAGCCTCCATAGACATGACAATTTGGTGGTTCTGTCGCCTAAAAGTAATGTTTAGGGTGCCTTCACACATACCGTATTGCTGCCTATTTATCGCATGAAACTCGCACGAAAGTAGCTGCGTTTTTTGTGGTGTTAAACTCTCCTGTGAAAAGCATGTGAAAATCAAAACTCGCATGTAAAAATCGCACCAAAAACGCAGCGAGAATCCACATACATTGGCTTTATAGCAATCAGTATCACTGTGGATTAATGTGCGAGAAACTCGCAGCGATAAATATGCAGTGATACGGTACGTGTGAAGGCACCCTAAAAGTGGCTTAACTGTACAACAAAGTCATAGGTGGAAACTGATATGTGATGAAACAGTGACACTCACGGGTCATAAGGAAAAGAAGGAGGATACCTTGGTATTTAACATACTGTACAGTCTTCTTTGACTATTAGAAGATCAGACATATATAACTAAGTATGGCGGGCAGTACTGGCAGGACACCTGACACCAACCAGAAAATAGGTTGTGAGAATTTTCCTTAATTAACTGAGTGAAGGAGACTTCTAGGGTTGCATTCCAGATTTGCATATTTTTAAATATTGAATTGATTTATAGAAAGTCATTTATGGACAACTGGCTGGTAGGATGAGGAACAAATATATTCTTCCCATTTACCACACAGCTGCACATAAGAGGCATAGGGCTGTCAACCATCTGCAAGTACAACAAAAAGATATACACATGTAGCAAACTTTACTTGACCTTTACCCACATACATTGAAGCAGGAAACTGTCAACCGACAATGAATGAATGAACAGATCACATCCGACTGAAAATGTCAAGTTTACATCTGGCAGTTTTACGAAGTGTAACATGTTAAGTGGTAAGTTAACGTTTGCCACATTTGCATTGAAAAGGATTTACTGTACTGTAAAATATACACCTGATGTAAACTGTCCACAGCAACCAATCACAGCTCAGCTTTCATTTTACCAGAGCTAAAAGCTGAGCTGTGATTGGTTGCTGTGAGCAGTATACACCGGTGTATATTTTACACCCTTTGATAAATCTTTCCAACAGATTATATACCTCTATAGATACATTTTACTTATAAATAAATAAAATCAGGCATGGTCAGCCTTTCCCAGGGATAAAGTGCTTTAATACATGTGCTTCTCTATACTATATGAAAGACCATAACAGCCATACAGTCATCTGGTGTCCAAATGTGAAGGAAAGAAGCCAAGAAACCAATAAGTTATATTATGTTCCTTATTCTCACTGTTATAATAAATATTATTTATTATTATGTTAAATATATACTGTATTGGACTGAAAAAATGTTAAAATGAAACTAGATAAATGGGATAAGGCTAGTTTTCCATCTGTGATAGAGCTTCCGATGTCACAGATTTCATGGCCCCTTCAAACAGGTGAGTGGCCAGAGTGTCAAGAGTGGGCTCCACACCAATCTGGTTTTGATGGCCTATCCCAGGGCCTGAACTTCTTTGAATAATGTGGTGTAATATTCCATAGCAAGCAATCTTTCAACTCAAATCACTCATAATAAATACATGCAAAACAAAATAATGCCCATTTACTCATAATAAAATTTAATGTGCAAAAAAGTTGTATACAGGACTGCAGACCCAAGTCCAGTGTTAGAGAAAAAGCATGCCTTCAAACTGGAACACAAACCACAACCAGTTATAGACTACTGACCATACTGGAAAAGGAAGCACTAGGCATATGGCACAGACTGGACGCCTGGAAGAAAAGTTGCAGTTGTCATGAGAACTTCCTCTGTAACATACATTTAGCGAGAACCTGACATCTCTTCTGAGTACTAAACCTTTGTATCCTTGTGTAATAACAATACCAGAAGATTTTCTCACATTACTCTGCAATGTGTTATTTCTCTCCTATTCCTCCCTAATATTTATGAATAACTTGACAACTAGGTGTTACTATTCTTCCTCATCAAAGGAGTATGTCTGTGCACAGTCTGATATTGTCAGCACTGAGTGGAGAGAGCTGATGTGTAGGGATTTTGCCCCTGCTAGAAACACCCAGTTGTCATTTATTCCAAACGGCCAGTGTTACTAAAGATCATCCCGGCAGGATAACCTTCACTTCTGCTAAATTCAGATGCGGGCACACCCGTGTGCTCCCGCATCCGAATTCCCTGCTGCACACAATGGAGCGGCCAATGAATAGCGGCCACAGAAAACTGACATGTCAGTTTTTTGTGTGGCCTTTAGTGATTCCGGCCGGAGTGTATACTATGGGGGACATTTATTAAGTCTGGCGTTTTTTACGCCGGACTTAAAAATGTCCCTGCATCTCCGGCGCTACGGGGATTTATGTAGAGGTGGACTGCCTCTACATAAATCCCGTGCGCACGGCAGAAAACCTACGCCAGCTGAGGACTGGAGTAGGTTTTCGGCGTATCTTTTGGCGGAACGGATGGTGAATCGCGCGGACTCTGAGTCCGCGCCCCCTTCACACCCCCTCCCCGCCCCCCGGCGTACTCGGCGGAAAGTGCTGATTTGCGAATATTTCATTCGCAAATTGCCCATTTGCCAATAAAATAATGCGCAAATCGGCACTTTCCGCCGAAAATCATCTGTACGCCGGATGATACATGTCCCCCTATGTGTATACACTCTGGCTGGGATTTCCTCAGCCTGCAGCACAATGTAAGGAATTAATCACGGCCGTTTTAAAAAATCTTTGTGTGAACATGGCTGTAAACTTAAAGAAGGCCTCCTTCTCATCTGAAACTACTCTTTTACTATAAATCTAGTATTCTTAAAAAAAAAAAAATCGACCCATAGGGTACAAACCCACTTGACGTATTTGCTGCGTGAATCAGTCAAGCAGGCAAAACGCAGGTTGGCTTTATACAATTGTTCTGTGTTAAAATACGCAATTGCGTATTTTTGAATGCGTTAAAATACGCAATTGCGTATTTTTGAAGCGTGCAGCTTGTTAGCAAAGCATCAGTTGTTAACCTGTGTGAAAAACGCATGTAGCTTCACGCTTCAAAAATACGCAATTGCGTATTTTAACACAGAACAATTGTATAAAGCCAACCTGCGTTTTGCCTGCTTATTTTTAAGACTGATTCACGCAGCAAATACGTCAAGTGGGTTTGTAGCCATACAATAAACTTATTATGTTATACAAACTGCGTGAACTGCACAAATTTATGAACACAAAAACAATGGTGGAGTTGTAGTTTGTAGTGCAAAATCGTGGTGTAGAAAAACACACAAAAAGAAGAAGACAACAGAAAACTTAAAATTTATGTGATAAAAAAAACAAACAAAACAAAAAATCAAACAAGCAAGCCTGATTGTTAAGGGGTTAAGTAACAGACCATATACTATTCATACAATATTTAATATTTTTCTTTTAGAATAAAAAAAAATAAATAATTACTGGTAACAAAAAAGACTAAATTAACTTTTTAAAACAAACTGTTGTCTGATGTATAAATTTTGATTTAGGGTCCCATAATGGGAATATTTTTGGAGGCATTTTCTTGTGTCCTGCAGATGGCTGCATTCACTGAAGCTTTATTGAGCTGCTGATATCTAAGTTCAGATTACAGTGTGTGAGCCTGGCAGAACTCCATCGACCCCCGCAATGTCTTTATTCTTGGTGTAACGTTCTCCACAGGGTTCATACATTACTGACTTTGTGATTAACCTGTTGTTTGCTGCACGGTTTTGTATACTTTTTTTTTTATTCCTGAAATCCATGCAAGAGATGGAGAGTACAGATTTCAGGGAAAAGAACTGACACCCTATATATAGCTGATGGAAGAATGCCAAGCCTGCTTTTATCAGTTACACAGTGAGGGGTATATGAACTGACATCTGTTGTAGGGGCTCAACAGTACTAAACTAGTACATCAGTGCCTGTAAGTGTACTGGGTAAGTCTGGGCCTCACTAGGTAGCTGAAACTGTTAATAGCACAGTATTAATGAGTGTTACACTAGAATAGGAATAGTACTGCCGGAGAACAGCTGTGGATTATATCATAGGGAAAGAGACGTTAAAACCTGGGCAGTAAAAGGCTGGCATTGCAGCGCCTGCACCAAAGCTAACAATCAGTTCTTTGAAATGAATCTGAGTATAAAATCTCAGCTGATGACAGCAGGGTGAACCGAGGAACTGCTTGGAAAGCGCTTACCCTGTGATCTTCTCTCAGAGCCACCTGGGAACCTTGCTGCCCTCTCCGCCCATGAGATCTGCCATCTGTGATACTGAAGAAGGGATCCCGGCCAAAAGGTTCAGAGAAACTTCTCATCATCTGTCTCACATGTTCTTGGTGTGCAGTGAATGGATCCCTATAAAGACAGCAATATTATCATTAATACCAATAAGCCTCTTGCATCTGAGTATTTGATTGTGGTTGTTTTTCATTTTTTTTAAAGATTTAAAGAGAACCTGTCACTACTCCCATTATGTTTGTCATAGTAAATACCTTCATTTACCATGAAATACAATTCTGAGACATCTTTTTTTATTGCTCTGTGACTCTTCCCTTTTATTCTGCCTGAATATCAATAAATTAATTGACAACTGGGTGTTACCATTCTGTTTGTCAGAGGGGTGTGTCCCTACAGTCTGATACTGGGTGCATTGTGAAACACACCCAATAGTTAGGCCCAGTTGTCAATTTATTTGTAAATCTGTATTGGAATTAAGGCCTTATTCTTGCGGTCCGTAATCCACAGAGCACACTAATACTGCTACACGGCTATATCAGTACAGTCCTGCAAAGAATGACATATTTTCGGCATCATACTGATAGATGATGCCAGGAGGCCTGCGAGTCCACTGCACAGCTTCACGCTCTGTGCGGTCCATGGTTAATGAAGCATGAGAATAAGGCCTAAGAGGACACAACATAGTCCTAAGATAAGATGCTCCAGAATTTCCACAGTACAATTATTTACTAAAATATTTGAATGAAGGCAGGTTGTCTTTAAACCCAGGACCCCAGTCCTGAAGGGTAACAGTGCTAACCACTAGCCTGAATACGTGTCTCCATTCATTAGCACATCATTACACTTTTCTGCTGACAACCAAGGCACAGGACAAATGGTGCAGGTCAGTCGTACAGCCTGAAGACCAAATGGCCTAATGGGAAAGCAATCTAAGCCTCCAAAAATAACTTTTGTTTTTTAGCCATCAATTGGCAGGAAACTCACTGGCATGTAGCTTACTCCGACATTATTTAAAATATGTACCGTATTCCTTTCTATATTAGGATAAAAATGTAAATTAAGGCAGTTAGGTATCTGTAAATAAATAGGAGTTGTGACTAAGGAACGTTTCCCAAAACTGCCACTTTAAGGGTGCAATCACACGTACAGGATCTGCAGCAGATTTGATGGCCCACATTAGATTCAAAGCAAATCTACAACTTCATATCTGCACCATCAAATCTGCTGCAGAGCCTGTACATTTTAATGCACCCTAAAGGAAACCACCAAACAAAATTTGCAGCATTAAGGGGTTATCTAGGCTGGCTGCTTTCTTATAGAAACAGCACCACTCTTGACATCAGGTTGTGTTTGGTATCGCAACTCTGTTCCATGGAAGTTAATGGAGCTGAACTGTAGGATAGTCCAAGAAAGTAGCTGTGATTTTTTTTTAAATATGTTTTTAATCATGGATCACCCCTTTAACACTGTGTTCTGCATCATGATATTAATATGTTTTGTTATGGAAAGGTTGTATAACAGATCTATAAAATGATTCTGTCAGCTGTAATTCATGTTCTAAACTGCTGTTAGATGCTGTTAGGACAAGGAGACACATGGCACCTTTCATACATCCAACTGTGCTTCCAGATCATAGCAAAATGCTTTTATTCTATTGTATAAAGAGTAAAAGAGGCTTTTCTACATTCTAGAAGCACAGACAGATATAAGTTATCATGTGTCTGCTTGACCTAACAGTTTTATAAGAGCTGTGTTGAAAGCGAATTATAGCTAACAGATTCCCTTTAAGGCACTGGACTGAAAGCAGGTTGCCGGGACCCCGTGCAGCAAGGTAATGAATATACAGACAGCGCAGGAGTTGAGCGGGAGCCAAAGGGGCTAAGGGGGCGGCTGCATTACATATTCGCAGCGGTGTATGTAGCCACAGGGGCCTGCCAGGACCTTTACTCATAGCGGATCTCGCTGCAAAACTTGCAGCAAGATTTCCACAGTGAGTCGGTACGTGTGAAGGCACCCTACTTCTATAACAAAAAAACTCAAATATTCCAGTACTTATCAGCTGCTGTATGTCCTGCAGGAAGTGGTGTATTCCTTCCAGTCTGGAAAGCAGGAGAGGGTTTCTATGGAGATTTGCTGCTGCTCTGAAGGTGTCAGCAGAGAGCATTGTGTCCGACTGAAAGAAAAACAACACTTCCTGCAGGACAGACAGCAGCTGATAAGTACTGGGAGACTCTGGAAGAGATTTTTTCTATAGAAATAAATTACAAATATCTGGCACTTGCTGGGGCCAGCTGAACCTTTTTGTGAACTACCCCTTTAAATAGTAAAAACAATTTTTAAACAAAGTAAAAAGGAGGGCCCTTGACTTGTATGGCCCAGATGAGAGCATGGGTAAGCTTACACATGGCAGATCCCTGCAAGTGAAATATCTGATCAGTACATCTGAATGGGGAGGTGCAGCATGCGCCTATGATTTTTACATACCCCATTCAGGTGTAGGAGAAAGACTTTGTTTCGATTGTTTCTGCAACAAACCTGCCAAATGTCAATTCCATAATCTTTGTATTCATTCCAAATTTGTCATTATATTTCATTAAAACCAGAAAAGCCTCATATGAAAGAAAGAAATATCCCTGGAAATCACAGACGCATGAAAATACTAAATAAACATGTGACGGCTATAAATTAGATTACCATGTTGCTTTTCTGAGAGGTGATAATTAAAGAATTGTGACAAATATATTTTTAGTAAGTGCAGACTCACAGTTCCAAGAACCTGGGACAAACCTGTCCAGACATGAAATCTGCTTTATTTTAAGGAAACTACTATTTATTCTCCAAAATGGTATCACTGATGTCTCTTAAATTGACTTAAAGGGGTATTCCCATCTGACATCAGTATTTACACTAGACTGTGGACTGACTGCAGCATTAAACTAGACTGTGGATTCTCGGCAGCATTACACTAGACTGTGGACCTAAAGTGTAACTGTCATATTTTTTATTGCAGAAATCAGTAGCATAAGCGATTTTAGAAACTCTATAATAGGTTTTATTAGGCAAAAAAAAACGCTTTATGTACTCAAGAAGCAATCTCCCAGCCTCCCCCCTCACTTCTTTTCTGTTCATCATCAGGCAAATCCGTCTTCATTACAAAGAAGCCAGTGAAGACGGGTTCTGCTGTGTCAATTATATCCTATGAAGGGGGGAGGGGCCGAGGGAGATGAGGGAGCAGGAAGAAGAGACATGAAGGTCAGCTGTTTGGAGACTGTCTGGGCACCTAAAACGCTGGATTCAGGGGTGAGAAAGGTCAGTGCTTATCTATGAACTTGCTGAGAGAAGATTGCAGGGTGTTGTGCTGTGCAGGACTGATATTTCTCTCCTCCGTGCTTACTCACTCCTCTCGACCCCTCCCCTCTCCATAGAGAATAATGGACACATAAATCCTGCTTCTTCTGAAGTGAGGGGGGAGCTAGGAAAACAGTTTTTTTTTAGTATAGAAGGAAACTCTTTTGCTAAATAAAACCTTTAACGGTTTTCAGATTTTAGGAGTTTCTTAAAATCGCTTGTACTGTTGATATTTATTGTTTTCAGAAAAATGACCCTGAAATGACAGTTACGCTTTAAGGCTATGTTGACACAACGTATATCTTCATAAAAGTATGCCTGTTCTTGCCGATTGTCGAATCCCGGCCGGAGCGTATACACATAGTAGACATGTCAGTTTTCTGCGGCCGCTATTCATTGAATAGCAGCCGCAGAAAACCCGGTCAGTGCACACTGTGGAGCGAGCGGCTCCAGTCTCACGCTCCATAGTGTGCAGTGGGGAGTTCTGATACGGGCACACACGGGTGCGCCCGCATCAGAACTCTGCGGTGCTAGAGATCATCCAGCCGGTTTTGCAGTTCCGGGTCACGGAACGGCCGGTCTCATACAGCGTGTGAACATAGCCTAAGGCAGCATTAGGCTATGTTCCCACAATGTTTTTTCATATCCGTTGGAGTCCAAAATGACGTCCGTTTGAGGATTGGCTGTCTGTCAGTGCAGTGATGGCTGTTGGTACATTATTCTAGTTTAGGACTGATTGCCCTTTGGTCGTGTCTTTAATTAAAAAGTCCATTGAATTTAATAGTAAAAATAAAGAAGACGGTGGAAAAAGAAAAACTGTGTGTGAACAATAATTGTCATGATCATTATTTTGACGCCCACGCAGATAACGTCCTTCATTTTATACACTGTGTACTTTGGACATCCGTCATTCCATTGACTTTAATGCATTGCATTGCAGTCAGTTAAATCGCAGCTATAACGGACGTCTTTTTAAATAGAAAAAACAACCGTCTTTTCTCTTTCTCTTTTTTTGACGTTGTGTGAACATAGCCTTTAACTAGACTGGGGACTAAAGGCAGCATTACACTAGACTGTAGACTGACGACAGCATTACACTAGACTGTAGACCGACGACAGCATTACACTAGACTGTAGACCGACGACAGCATTACACTAGACTGTAGACTGACTGCAGTGTTACTCTAGAACAAAAGTTTCTCAACCTTAAGGGATGACACTTTCAAATGAATACCTCCAAGGAATCGATACTAAATTTTTACTAAATGATTCCGCAGCCAAAATCTTTGTTTAAAGTCTCTTTCCACAGTTGTATGCCAGCTCAGATACCCCATTGTGTGTGAGCAACACATGTAGCTGTAGGATGTCCTTTACTTATAGCTGTGCCCTTGTATCACTTCTAGGGGTGACCTAGTGTGATAGCTCCCCAGATCATGACACCAGTAGTTGGGGCATTGTGTCCCTCATCACTAGTCCTCCATACTGAAACCCTAGTCACTGCATCCCAAACAGAACTTAAATTCGTCTCTGTTTTTCAGTCGAACGATAAGCCCCACCTCATTAGCTGGGTAAAATGTCTTTGAATGCACTGTAGAGGCATGTCTTCTAGTCAACTGGAACTAATATTGGTGTTTTTAATGCTGGGTAAAAGAAAGATGTTGAGGCACAAAGGGCTGACTCTATCACCTAGAAGCCTATATAAACATGGAGTCCAACCTCTGGGTACATATGTGTATGCAAAGGGTCCAGAAGAGATTTCTTTCCTAGGTGACCAAAAAGCAAAGCAAATATATGTAACTGAGAATCTAATATAAGATTCTATCAAATGTTCCTCTGAACGCAGACACTTCTGAAACAGAGACAAATGGATGAATTGGAAAAGAAGATTAAAAAGGGTGCTTAACCGTATTCCTATGAATTATTCAAGAAGCAGTATCATCATAAGGAGTGAAGGAAATCCTAAGGAAGAGGAAGAAGGTAAGGCCTAACCATGAGAAATATTACAGTACCTGCTAATGCTTGGCCACAGTTCTGTAAGCCTACAAAGTATTCATACAAATAAAAACAAACAGATAAAAACAAATTCAAGGCGTGATAGAAAACATTACATAAGAGGAAAATAGTGTCGAGAAACGAGTCATTTTCTATGACCGGCCACTTACTGGATCATTCTTTCATAAAAAGATGCCTGGCAGAAGCTGCTACACATTGTACATTAAAGCTGTCTGAAAAGATTTCACACAGCGCTGGCCAATTTTCCAACATACCAGTGAAAGAATAATGAGATTCCGACATAGACATGAAAGAAAATCAATTTTAAGGAACACTTATCCAGCTGATGATGTCATGAGACCATCAGTGTAGAATGAGAATATGTTCCAGCGCTCAATCCTCCATTATTCTCCAAGGAAGCCCAACTACCACAGGCAATACTTTTCTTCTACATAAAAAACGCAGCCTACTCAGGACTATACAGTGGTACCTCGGTTCTCGAACTTAATTGGTTCCGGAAGGCAGTTTGAGAACCAAGAAGTGTCTTCCCATAGGAAATAATGTAAATGTGATTAATTGGTTCCAGCAGCCACCAATAATCACCTACAATACTCATTTATTACACTGATAAGTACTCAGTATAATCACTACAGTACAGAACAGCACTATACTGTACAGGACATTAAACATAAGAAATGTTCATCAGAACCAGCAATTATAGTACAGTAGTCACCAACTCCTCACCCATCCTTTACTGTATAGCGTCCCCCCCATCCAAGCACTGTAATGTATGGGAGATGGTGGTGTACTGCCTGTACTACTACTGCACTTTATACGCACTCCAGCAGTCTTATACAGCACTGTACTGTATGTGAAGCCTCACCACTGCTTAACTCGCCATGTACAACCCTCCATCCATGCACGCAAAAACGTTCGAAAACCGAGCAAAGTTCGAATTCCAAACACTACTTATGGGTAAATTTTCGTTCGAATACCAAGCAGTTCGAGTTCCAAAGCGTTCGAAAACAGAGGTATTACTGCATTGGCTCAATGTCATAGAAGCGGCCTCAGTCATTGCAACCAAGCAGACCACAGAAGAGTTTTCATATGCTAGCCCAAGGATCAGGGTATTACTGCTATGACGATACTCATACACGTGTCTGTGCCATTTCCCGTGCCTTCTGCCCTCTGTTTCTTTTATGGGGACTTTTATAAGAGCTCCCAATCTCCAGCTAAATATCCATTTATGTAGCCATATCATCGGATATGTCAGAAATTATCAATAGAGAAGACATAGGATCCTGTATGGTGGATTTCAACTGCTTAAACCTTTTGGGAAAAAAACTTGGGAAATAAAGACACCAGCAGAGTAGACTTGCAGACTTACAGTATCTTTTTCCTTTCTCTCTATTGAGATCACATGCATGCCTGGCCAATGGTGTGTCTGTATAGGGGCGTCAGGAGAGATACGTTTAGACTGAATGATCAAGAAACCGATGGCCCTCTGATGTGTATAAGCAGCTAAAGGATCAGGGTGACAGCCATAAATCATAGCCTATAATCCAGTGCTGCATCCAGCATAGTGTGACACAAAGTTTTCACCCCTACAAATAATAGAGAAGTCTGTAATTTTTAACATGGGTACACTTCGACTGTGAGAGACAGAATCTATAAAAAAAAAAATTAAAATTATGCCGTATGATTTTTAAATAATTCACTTGCATTTTAATGCATGAAATTTGAAGACCTACCAACCAGCAAAAATTCTGGTTCTCACAGACCTGTTAGGAGTCATTCACAGATCCATAGAACGTTATCCGTACATAGAAGGTGTTCTGCAGACTGAACAGATTAAAAGTTTGAGCTAGTGTACTGACACAGCTGCGTGGCTGTGTCAATACACTAGTGCGAACTTTAAAACTGTTTTATTATGATGCTGCAATCTCCCAGGACCAGTCCGCAGAACACTGCGTGTTTATGGATGAAATTGTACGGATGTGTGATTGACCCCTTAAGGCCCTATTCCACCAACAGATCTGACGAAAGATTATCTGCCAAAGATTTGAAGCCAAACCCAGGAACAGACTATAAACAGAGTCATAAGGGAAAGACTGGATTTCTCCTCTTTTCAAATCCACTCCTGGGTTTGGCTTCAAATCTTTGGCAGATAATCTGTCGTCAGATCTGTTGGTGGAATAGGGCCTTTACTCTGCCCTCATTACCTGTATTAATTGCATTTGCATATGTGTGAACTCGTTACTTGCATAAAAAAAAAAAAAAAAAAAAAAAAAAAGCCAAGATCAAAGAGCTGTCTAAGGAACCAAAATTTTAGATCTGCACAAGGCTGGGATGGGCTACAGGGCAAAAGTCAAGCAGCTTGGTGAGAACAACTGGTGGTGCAATTATTAGAAAATGAAAGAAACACAAGATGACTGTCAATCTTCCTCAGTCTGGGGCTCCATGCAAGATCTCGCCTCATTGGGTAAGGATAATTCTGAGAAATGTCAAGAATCAGCCCAGAATGACATTGGAGGACTTGGTCAATGACCTGAAGAGAGCTGGGACCACAGTCTCAAAGAGTACCCTCTCTCCCACTTCTGCAGCAGCCGGTGTCCATATGCAGGGACCCGGCGCTGCTGTTGCTTCGGCCCCGGGGGGCGCCTCACCGCACCGCGCTCCTGTCCGTCGCTGTGCCGGCCGGCGCGCGCATCCCCGCCTCCTAGGGCGCACGCGCGCCGGCTGTCTCAGATTTAAAGGGGCAGTGCGCTCCTAATTGGCTTGTATGTCAATCACTCCCCTATAAGTTCCAGCCCTGCCCCCTTCCAGGTGTTGGAGCCTCTACATGCTTCCCATAGCGTTTGGCCCAGCTCCCTGTTGTTCCTGATTCCTGTCCGCTACCTGGTCCCTAGTCCTTGTTCCTGATTCCTGTCCGCTACCTGGTCCCTAGTCCTTGTTCCTGGTTCCTGCTCCTCTGTTACACTATTGCTCCTGTGTTCAGCCTGTCACCTGCGGTTACGCCTACAGACCTCTGCCAGCACCATCTCCTGCCTACTGCTCCTGCCACGCCTCGCCTGCCGTCACTAGCAACCAAGCTAGGGGTAGCGACCTGGGGGTCGCCTGCCGCAGCAAGTCCATCCCGGCGGGCTCGGGTGAAAACCAGCGGCCCCTTAGACTCCGCTCCCTGGTGAGGTTAGTGCCAGGCGTTACAGTACCTTTATTAACACACTACGCTGTCATGTATTAAAGTCCTGCAGGGCATGCAAGGTCCCCCTGCTCTTGCCAGCACATGTCCAGGCCAACGACCTCCTTCCCTCAGTAAGGCCCCATTCACACGTCAGTGTCAGTTTTTACAGTCAGGAAATCATGATCAGGAGGCCTTAAAAGGCTTCAGGAAACCTTAAAGTGTCACTGTCGTGAAATTTTTTTTTGCAGAAATCAATAGTCCAGGCGATTTTAAGAAACTTTGTAATTGGGTTTATTATCCGAAAAATGCATTTTTATCATGAAAAAGCAGTTTGAAGCTCTCCCCCTGTCTTCATTGTTCTCCTATGGAGAGAGCTAAAGAAAAGACCAAAACAGGACAACAAAGAGTTAATCTACAAATCCCTCACCCATTATCTCTTCTGACCATCACCAGTGACCTGTCTGAGCTCGGATTACAGCTGTCACCCAGCTCCGTGCCTGTAATCCTCTGTTATCTGCTTTCTGCTGCCGGCTAACTCCCTCCTTCCTCCTCCCCCCTCCCCTCTCCCTAGAGCAGACAGGGTACGTCTCCTGCAACAAGTCACAATTTTCAGATTTTTTGGAGTGGATGAAAAAGAGGAAGGAGGGGGGGGACCTGGGAAAAGGCTTTTTACATGCAGATAATGGCAGATTTGGCTAATAAACCCAATTACAAAGTTTCTTAAAATCGCCTGGACTATTGATTTCTGCAAAAAAAAAATAATACGACAGTGACTCTTTAAGGATTTCCTTACAGTAATCAGTTTTTATGTTCAGGAAACCATGAGTTGTGTCTTCAGGATTTCTGGATGCGCATGAGGAAAGCATCAGGATTTCTATGGGGGCATCTGTTCAGGAAATCCTGTTGAAAATAGGACAGGTTCTTTAATTTTCTGACCATTTTTCCTCAATGGACACCCTTCAGGAAAAATCCTGAAGGGTGTCAGTGTTCAATGCAACCCTATGGGTCAGGAATTTCTGATAATAAAAAACAGACAGATTTTCTTGAAGTGTGAATGGGTCCTAAGAGCACTGAAGATGGGTCGTGGCTGGGTCTTCAAGCATGACAATGAACCAAAAAACACAGCCAGAACAACTAAGGAGTGGCTCTGTCGGCCTAGCCAGTCTCTAGACCCGAGTCCAGAAGAAAATCTTTGATGGTAGCTTAACCCTTTCACGACCTAGGGCCATTGATGCCTCAATGCCCAGGTCGTGATTGGACATCAGCTTATGGGATCATAATAATCCCATAAGCTGATGTCCCTATGTCTGTCCCCTCTACTCTGTCCCCTGCCGCTATTACTATCTTGTATCAGTGACAGGGAAGAAAGGTGAGGGGGCAGAGCTCATGGGCGTGCACCACGCGTGCCCAGCCTTCCCTCCTGACCCCTGCCGGCTTCCGTAGCCAGGAAACAGGAAGCATGAGGCTTCCGGTTTCCATGGCTACCATTGGGGCTCTGTGATCAGTTCGCAGAGCCCCAATGGACACCGGAGAGAGAATTCTCACCCTGTAGAGGGAGAATTCTCTCTCTGGAGCCCTATAGATGCTGCGGTCTTGCTGACCGCAGTATCTATAGGGTTAACTCTCAGCACTGGACCGCGGCTCCGGTGCTGAGAGTTGCAGCGGGTCCACGGCTATCACTGATAGCCGGGACCTGTCGGGGATGACACAGGCACGGCTTGTATGCCTGTGTCATCCTAGAGCGTTAATTAACGACGCTGCAGCATCGAGCATAGGCTGCAGCGACAATAATTAAAGGAGAAGTCCGGTAAATTTTTTTATTAAAGTATTGTATTGTCTTACAAAAGTTATACAAATGACCAATATAAACTAATTACGGGAAATGCTTATAAAGTGCTTTTTCCCTGCACTTCCTACTGCATCAAGGCTTCACTTCCTGGATAAAATGGTGATGTCACGCCCCGACTCCCAGGGAAAAAAACACTTTCTAATCATTTCCCATAATAAGTGGATATTGGGGATTTTTATAACTTTTGGTGGGCAATGCAATACTGTAATAAAAATTTTCTCCGGACTTCTCCTTTAACTGTGGAACGGCAATAGGGGGTTAAACTCAATGTTGCCCAGACAGCCCCGAAACCTGAAAGTTCTGGAGAAGATCTGTAGAAAATCCCTGCTGCAGTGTGTGCAAACGTGGTTAAGAACTACAGGAGACGTCGGACCTCTGTAACTGCAAAAGGGTTTTGTCCAAATATTATTTTATCGAATAAAATGCTAAATGATTATTAAAAAATCATTCAATGTGAAAGTGCATCAGGATAATCTGACAAAATATAAAGTTAGATCTATACAATAAGTCACAAAAGACCCATCTTTGATGGCTTATTGGCCACAGGTCTCAAGTTACATACAACTTGCATGGGACTGTAACCTGTCTGTGATTTCGTTATGTGTTTTAACAGCCAAATCACAACAGTAATAAAGTCACAGACAAGTCACACAAAGTATTTGCTTGCACGACATGAATGTGATTTGCTGATGCACCACGTGTTGCCTTGTAGCCCTAACCTTATAGGAATAGCTCTGACAAAATCAGGACATAAAACAAAGGCAACCACCTACCAATAACATTACATAATATAATAATATTTACAATAACATCTATTTTAGTCATGTTATCACATAGGTCAACATGACCTTACCACCTTCACACTGTTACCATTCAAGTTCTAATAATAATAATAATAATAATAATAATAATAATAATAATAAATATATATATAATTATATTTTATTAGAGCTTTAACCATCAATAAAAGTTTACCATCACCACTAATATAATATTCATATTGCTACTATACTACTAAAAAAATATACAGGTACAGATTTCTAGTTACTCTATCAGGTTCAGATTAGAAGGGGGCTTTACATGGATTTATAGAACAGAGGATCTTGCATGTGAGTCCAAAAAGCATACAGTACGCTGTTTAAACTCCTCTTTCAACACGCTCAATCCACTTTATACTTAGAACACATCTCCTTTCACTTACTTCTAAGGTTACCCTAAGGCCACAGTGACCTCTCGCCAAGCTTTGGTATATTTACTCCTTTCTACACCAGTGTCATCCTCCGCTGCAATTTAACTGTCTGTATTTCAGCACCACGCTGGGTATAAGTAACCATATCAGGTTTCCATCATTTATCAGTTGAAATAATAACATCATCTTCATGGAGAGCAGACAGAGTGAAGAGCTCGTCCTGATCCATCACCCTGTGCACAATATATTTATAAACGACACTTTTCCTTTACAGGACATCTATGCCGTGATGAGTCAATTACTCTTTTAGAATCTGATGCCTTGTTGCTGTAATATGAGGACCTTATTCTAATAAGATGCGGCAGTGGCAGTCAGTACAGTAGAATAAGGATGCATGCTCACCTACTACTCCATTCCAGCTCCTCCCATGTGCAAATGTGTAGGCTACCTATGTATACATTTCACTCTAAGGCTAAACATCTGGCAAAAATAGTAGTTGACATGCAGTTACCCAGTGCCACCAATACACAATGAATGGTGCTGAGGATTGACCATCAATGTGTAATGCCTGGAAACCCCCTTTACGAAACCTTAACTATGGCTCGCAAACGAGATTGTTTATCGTTAACCTGAAATTATTCACCATATTACACAGAACGATGGTCGTTAGTTAGTTATTGCGATCGTTACTGTGATCGTTTACTCAATCTGATCCCAGCAAAACAATGGACAATGTGCAATTACACTGAACAATTAGTAAAACGCGGAACTTAGGCAAACGAATGTGGAATTACAGCGAACGATTAACAATGATTTTAGGTTCACATCTAAATCAATGATTTAGATCTTTCAATCGATTTTTCAATCGTTGCCAGCAATTAAACAGAACGATTATCATTTAAAGAGTCACTGTCGTATTTTTTTTTTTTTGCAGAAATCAATAGTCCAGGCGATTTTAAGAAACTTTGTAATTGGGTTTATTAGCCAAATCTGCCATTATCTGCATGTAAAAAGCCTTTTCCCAGGTCCCCCCCTCCTTCCTCTTTTTCATCCACTCTGAAAAATCTGAAAATTGTGACTTGTTGCAGGAGACGTACCCTGTCTGCTCTAGGGAGAGGGGAGGGGGGGAGGAGGAAGGAGGGAGTTAGCCGGATTACAGGCACGGAGCTGGGTGACAGCTGTAATCTGAGCTCAGACAGGTCACTGGTGATGGTCAGTAGAGATATCCTGTGAGGGATTTGTAGATTAACTCTTTGTTGTCCTGTTTTGGTCTTTTCTTTAGCTCTCTCCATAGGAGAACAATGAAGACAGGGGGGAGAGCTTCAAACTGCTTTTTCATGATAAAAATGCATTTTTCGGATAATAAACCCAATTACAAAGTTTCTTAAAATCGCCTGGACTATTGATTTCTGCAAAAAAAAAAAATCACGACAGTGACACTTTAAACTTGAACGATATAATGATTTTTCGCACAATAATCGTCCCGTGTAATAGGGCCCTAAGTCTGAGAAATCTCCAGGGGGTTTTGGATACCCAATCTGCCACACCTGCACTGTTTTTATTTCTTATCTGGCATCTGTTGAATTCCTCCATTAGATAAAAGCTGTGAATAGTTGCTCTTTTTTATTCTGAAGTTCCTCTTCATCTCCTGAAGTCCAATGAAGCAGAGTCAGGGAGCATGGACGGTAAGTGTATGGAATGGCCTGTTGTGGGTCTGCGTTTATTTAGGGGTCTGCTTTGAGGACTGTATTACTTTACAAATCTGGTGTTTGCATTTGGCTTTAGGGGTCTAGATTTATTCAGGGGTCTTGTCTGTGGTCTGAATGTAACAATTCTGAACAGTGAACAATGCTCAAATATTGGAGTTACATGACTGACTGGCACACCATTAAAATGGGACCCTGCTGTTGTGTGTGGTTCGAACCCAGCAATCACCTAACCTGTGGATACATCAGCTTATAAGTATTGCTTGTGGGAAACCACTCTCTCTTCTTTCATCTGTGTAGTAATGTTAGCAGTCTGAAGGGGTCAAAACTGCTGACAGACACAGTCTGAGGATCTGCTGCTGATATCTTGATACCAGATAACAAAGGACACCTCTCGGGCTGTGTTTGGGTGTCCGTGGGCCTTTAGTAGGGGCTCCTAGATGTGCCTGGAGTGGTTCTGGATGGGTGTGGGGCTTAAATGTCCTGTACAATATAAGATTCTAATGTTGTGACTGATCGATTTATAAATATACTTTAAATTCTGAAGGAAAAATAAAAACATTTACACCCCAATATCTGCTGCCACTCCAGTGTCCCCCACCAAGCTTGGTGTTATTATGTCACGTACATTGTTCATGCGACGCTGCCAACCACTGGTCTCACTGTGACATACATACATGCATCACTGCTACTGTCTGTGCAGCATGAAGTGATCAATGTATGGGATGTTTGATTAGTGTCAGGTACTAAAACATGTTCTTTTTTGCAAATATGTTTTGTACATCGTTTAATTCAGTTTTATGTAATTATAAAGTTAGTCATCTTGCCTGAACTAATTTAACAGCCCCATGGACGTTGACAACATGGAACAGAAGCTATCCCATTGACATGAATAGGAGAGGTTTCTAGGCATGCTCTTTGACCTTTGAAGAGGTCATTCCACAGGGAGAGGGAGGCTGAGCTTCTATTGTCTTCTCTATCTACTGGTGTCACCTTTCCAGCATCCTGATCATCACAGACAAAACAGGAAATCTCAAAATATAGATAGTAAAGTGGAAAAGTAAAAAAAAAGCATCATGAAACACGTTAATATAAAATCCTGATTTTACTGATAAGGCATTTTCTGATGACAGACTCCATGTTGGGAGACTATGGCAGAAATGGCCCATTCATGTTTTTCTCACATGGTATATCATTTGCCTGACTGGGCAGAGACTGTCCTGGTGGCAGCAACCTTTAGAAAAAGGGTTATTATGGGACGGCCTCTGCAACTGCACATGTTCTACAAGGGGAACTCCGGTGATTTTTTTTTTCCCCAAATCAACTGTTATTAGAAAGTTATATAGATTTGTAAATTACTTCTATTTAAAAATCTCTGTAAAAAAAAAAAACTCTTGACAGTTCCTGAAAGGGACAGAGGTGGCAGCAGAGAGCAGTGTGTCAGACTGGAAAGAATACACCACTTCCTGCAGGACATACAGCAGCTGATAAGTACTGAAATACTTGAGATTTTTTAAATAAAAGTAATTTACAAATCTATATAACTGCCTGATACCAGTTGATTTTTTTTGGGAAAAAGCAACAACAACATTTTGTAAGGCGCTATAACATCATCTTACTGGATGTCATCATGTGTACTTATAAATTGGGATTTTTCAGACGGTCAGTCTTAAAGTGCTCTTCCAGTATTATGTAAATTAAGTTATAAATTAAAGGTTTTTACAACATTTTAATAAACTTTATACATAGATTCATCACCATTTTAGTTTGTCATCAGTAATTAATAACACACCCATTTACATGTACAAACCTGTACAGACCTAGTTCTGCTGTCTGAGAAGAGGATACAACTGTATCCAGTCCAGGCAATGCTCTGTGAGCGAAAGACATCAGCAGCTAGCACAACTCTTAGGCTGAGGTCACATTTATCATAATAACAGAAAAACAAAAAGGATAACTACATCTCTCACATGATGGACAATATTGGGGTACGAAGGACCCCACTGACTGTGAATGGATGTGTCATAGTCCTATCACGGTGGCCATCACTTTCTGGAAAGAATAGGAGGCATGCTGAGCTATTTGTGACAAGGGCTCCAACAGTGCAGAATGGAGACTGCTAAGTGTCCATTTACACAGAAAGATTATCTGACAGATTATCTGCCAAAGATTTGAAGCCAAAGGCAGGAATGGATTTGAAAAGAGGAGAAATCTCAGGCTTTCCTTTATGACTTGATCTCTGTTAATAGTCTGTTCCTGGCTTTGGCTTCAAATCTATCTTTGGCAGATAATCTGTCAATCTTTCTGTGTAAATGGACCCTTATATGTATCAGTTCGGGGTTCAGGCTGCTTAGCTCACAGAGCATTGTCTAGACTTCAACTATATCCACCTGTTAGCTAATAGAGGCCTGATCATCTGTGACCCATCTTTTAGTATGTCATTGAGACACAGCAGAACCCAGCATCAGTCACCATCTGAGTCCTGGACTGTCCTGAGGATTTCAATGTCACCTCTAAGCATACATGTAATATAGAGCTGTAATCTACTTAAATAGTTAAATAACTTTGAAAATACATTAACTTATCCTGTATTGATCCTAAACTATAGCTTCTATATAGTCACAATACAAATGGAAACAGTCAACATGCTTGCTGCCAGGAACATCCCAGATAGCTTACCTGAACTCCCATAATGCAATGGCACAATTCTATATTTTTCCCTGTATGACTATCAAAAAATGCAAAACACTGAATGATTTCAGCTCTGAAGCCTAAAATTATTGTGAATGCAGCTCTGGAGAGGTACAGTGTGCTCAACTATATACCTAGATGAGTTCTGTATATAAGGTGGTGTATGAGGTTGGGCATACACCTTACACCACAGATATACAGGGCACAGTGCCCATCATCTCCAGTCTTGCAAGGGGAGATGGCTCCATATATACAGTAGTTATAAATCTGCCCTCACCTGTGGTGCCTTCCTCTACTCATCCTGCTAAACTAGCTATGCTGGGACTTGTAGTTACACAACATACACACTCCATGAGGTTGAGTTCTTCAGCCATGGTCTAGCACAGGCTGGGAGTTGTAGTTCCCCTACCTGTACTGATCTAGATACATACAGTCACATCCCCGCAGCCATACTACTGCATACTGAGCCATCTCCTGCATACGAGAAGAGAAGGTGCTAAGGAACTCACGAGAAAAACGGATCTTCCTCGAAGTCTCTGAGAAGGCTGCCAAACATTGTGTCCGAAGATGTCCGAGGATGTGTGCACCGAGTCCAGCCGAGCTCTGCTCTGAACTGAGCGAACAAGCCGGTGACACGATACTATAAAGCTGCAGGTCAGGTGACCCGCAGTGACGCCTCTGATTGGCTCACCGCCTGCAGAACACTCTAGAGATGGAGAGCCCTCAGGTCTCCATGGTAACCACTGTAAACAATGTCTCTGCCAAGTGGCCTGGGATGGAAACAGCTAGAACTTGATTCTTCCTGCTGCAGTATACGTTGTCCTATATCCAGCTATACTGCCTGCCCATAAACTATTAGTCACCAGACACTTATTCCTGACAGGTGTTTAATGAGTGTCATCTAAATGACAGACTATCCTGCTGATGCAAATCATTGTCCCAGGTCTGGTTTCTCTGCTTTGCTCACAGTAGAGATTTACATAAAGGAATAAACATAATGGCCCAGATTTATTAGTGTGAGACAAAAACTGATTTACCTGTTGCAACCAATCACAGCTTTCCTTCTATTAGAGCTTATAACAACGTGAAAGCTGAGCTGTGATTGGCCGCTGTTTGCAAATCAGACAGATTGATAAATCATGGCCGTAGTCAGGGGCGTAGCTAGGATTCACAGGGACCCAAAAATTTTTAAGGGGCCCCCTACGCACAACACAAAGCACTGTATATATATATATATATATATATATATATATATATATATATATATATATGCTTTATGCTTTACTGCTGGTGCACTGAAAACCTCTGACCTCTGTACGGGAGCTCTGCTTATTTTCCTTTCCTACTTGATTGCAGCAGCTGGAGAACAGAGGTCAGAGGTTATCAGTGCAGTGTAGCAGAGATCTCTGTCTTCTGCTTGTTAACCCTTTTTTTGTGTTGCAGCATGTAAGTAAACATTGGGTCTCTTACACACTGCAGTACATAAGGGGTTAAACAGAAAGACATACGCTCTTACCTTCTCCCTGGGGCCCCCCTCCTGCATGGGCCCCATAGCAACTGCCTACCCTGCCTCTATGGTAGCTACGCCACTGGCCGTAGTGCACCACATGTCTGAGAAATCTATACACAAACTGCAGAAACAACTGCATTCAGGGATCGTTTATGTCCCGCCAAGGCACCAATACTGTGCAAAAATGTGAAAATGGTGTGCTGACTTGTGTGTACTCGGCTACAAGCAAGCATATGCAGCAAACCGCTTCCATGCACATGCAGTGCCGCATTACCATTCCTTACCATTGCAGTGCCTCATTTCCATTCCTGGCTTTCCTGCAATGCCAGGACTCAGGGGAAAGTACCTGACCCATCTAATTGATTGCCCTGTCAGTCAATGACTGCAGCAATGTCCTGCCCCATTCACTGGCTGAGTGGGCAATCCATCAGCTGGGTCGTGACGTTGCATGAGTATGAGTGGTAATGCGGCACTGTGGGGGGCACAGGAAGGGGCAAGTATACATGTTTTTATTAGGTTCCCCATCCCCTGCCTGCACAGGATTTCTCTTTTAATAAATTTGGTGGCTGTGTAGACTGTGCAGTGACAGAGGCAGCACTCCAGGATAGCTGGAGGTGGCATTTACACCTACAGTAACTGAAGACTGACTGAGGGAAATGTTTACCATAGACTGTGCATATTGTGGGCTGACTGTGGACAGCTTTTACACTAGACTGCAGACCCAATAGGGGTTGTGTTTATACTAGGCCTCGAACCGACAAGGAGCAGCATTAACACTAGACTGTGGACTGCAAAAAAAAACTTGTAAACTTGTAAAAGAGTAGATAAATTTATACTATAAGTACTCTGGAACAGACAGCACGCGCCTACCGGGACGCCAGAGAGCTATCCTGACTCCCCCGCACTGCATATGCACCAAGACATCTTCATATCTGTGTCCCAAATAGCATAAAATACTATTGCTATTCAGCCTATATATTTATCACTACGGGACAACTGAACTTAAGCTACACCTAGCGCTACATTTGAGCTTAGTAAGCTCTAACAGAGTTTGCTAACTAAGTCTAAACCCCTTTCACGGCTACATATTGTTACACTACGCCGGTGAAGCCAACAAACAGGCAGCACATCGCACGGCTTGAACCATGTGCACTGTCCCAGCTACAGGACCAAATAGACTTTCGACTACTTTCCCACCACTGTCTGCAGCAACTGTCAGGATGGGAGTTGAACTCCAAACCTGATGATAAGAATTTTTTTTATTTTTTTGTTCTATGGACTACTTTCTATTACACCAATAGTAATCATTAGTGATGAGCAAACATGCTCGTCTGAGCTTGGTACTCGATCGAGTATTAGGGTACTCGATGGTACTTGTTACTCGGACGAGCATCTCGCGATACTCGAGAAAATCTCATCATTCGTTTCCTGTAAGTTTGGGCACTATTTCTTAGCCAATAAACATGCAGGAGACTCTTTGGTACATCCTGCGAAATTACGTGGGACCCATACATGTCGATAGCAGCAATTGGTTGGCCAGATCAGATGACCCTGCGATATAAAACGCGCGGCCGGTAGTGCTCGCTTTAGACGCATGCTGTGAGAGATCAGAGACAGAGCTGCTGCTGGTCAGGGAGAGTGTCAGTGTAGTATTTAGCGTTCCAGTAGGCAGGGAATACTAGCAATACAAACATACAGCCCTTTTCAGGGCTTCAAATCATTTTTAAATTGTATTACTACAGACTGCTGGCTGGGACTTGCAGTGCAGCTACCATGATTTTAGCAGCACACTGTGGTGATCGGCGGCTGGCAGAAAGGGGACATTAGGTGTAGCACACAGACCCCTAAGAACTGCTCAGTACTATTTTATTGGGCCCTCTACTATATTTTCTGATTTCTGTATTTCTTACACAAGGTCTATCTAAGTTCACTACTGCTTCCACAGTGTAAAGGGGGTGTCACAGAGTGTATATACGTGCAGCCACCAACAGACTGTATCTCACAGCCCCCCCAAAACTATTGGGACCACTAGTATATTTCCAGATTTCTGTCATTGTTACTCAAGCCATATTTAAGTTCACTACTGCTTCCACAGTGTAGAGGGGGTTTCACAGAGTGCATTGGTGCAGCCACCACTAGATTGTATCTCACAGCCCCCCAAAAAGTAGTGGGACCACTAGTATATTTTCAAATTTCTGTCTTTCTTACTCAAGCCACATTTAAGTTCACTACTGCTTGCAGAGTGTAAAGGGGGTGTCACAGAATGACAAACTAGTGGGCCCTCTACTATATTTTCTGATTTCTTACACAAGGCATATCTAAGTTCACTACTTCTTGGCTTTCACAGTGTAAAGGGGGTGTAAAGGAGGAATTGGTGGAGGAGGAGAAAATTCAGGCTAGTCAGGAGAGGGAGTTCTTGCGTGTTGGGAACCTGGCGCACATGGCTGACTTTATGTTAGGCTGTCTTTCCCGTGACCCTCGGGTTAAATTTTTTTTTTTTACAACACAGATTACTGGGTGTTCACCCTCCCGGACCCTCGGTACAAACAGAACTTTGCCACTCTCATTCCTGCCGAGGAACGCAGTATGAGAGTAAATCAATATCAACAGGCCCTGGTGCAGAAGCGGAAAATGTACTTCCCATCTGACACCACTAGTGCCAGGCACCCCAGCAAGACTATGTCAACCGTCCCCAGTCTAGACAAAGTAGGGGGGAGGCCTTCAGGAAGATGGTAAGGGAGTACCTTGGTGACCATACCAACATCCTTCCCAATCACTCTGCTACATACAACTACTGGGTTGCAAAACTGGATATGTAGCCCGAACTGGCGCTTTACGTCTTGGAGGTGCTGGCCTGCCGCTAGCGTTTTGTCAGAGTGGGTCTTCAATGCAGCTGGTGCCATCATCACTGATAAGCGCACCTGCCTGTCAACTGACAGTGCTGACAGGCTGATGTTTATAAAAATGAACAAAGCCTGGATTTCACCTGAATTCAACTGTCCACCCGGGGAAAGCAGCTCAACATGAAGATTCTTGGTATCTCCTCTCCTCCTCCTCTTCTTCCTCCTCTTCTTCTCATGTGTGTGCAGTGGATGCAACCAGTCTCCAGCCTCCATGTCCTGAACTACTCACAACTAGACTAGATGGAGCAGGTGGTCTTTTCCTGCTGACAGTCTTCTATGTTTCTGACTAAATATTCACTATACTTAAAGGACAAGTGCCATGAAAAACTTTTTCCCAGTAATTAAAGCACATTACAAAGTTATATAACTCTGTAATATGCTTCAATCACCTATCTGCCTCCCTTCTCTGTCTTTTCCCCCCTCCACCCCCCCACCAGGAAGTGTCCTGACTCACACAGACCTAATTACTGTCGTCACCGTCACCAAGCTCTTCTCTCAACTGAGGACAGAGATTACTGTTACACTACTTATGTCTTCTCCTCCTCCTCCTCTATATTACACAGGATATCTTCACATTACACTGCTGCTCATATACAGTCATCCACCATCCAGGAAGAGAACAACACAGATCTCCCCCCACACAATGGCCTCTTCCAGCTCAGAAACAAACTGCCAAATAGTGACCGACAACTTTTCCATAACCACCCTTATGTAATAGGGCCAGTGTCCTATTACTGATATATTCCCCGACCACCCTTATGTAATAGGGTCAGTTTCCTATTAGAATGTTGCTCATAATATATATTCATGAGCAAAACTTGTAAAATTCAGATCAAAATTCAATTCTACATGTATTAAAGATTTTTTTTAAAGCTGGAGTCGGAGTCGGTACATTTTTTTCCGACTCCAACTCCAGCCAAAACTAGCTCCGACTCCAGCCAAAACTAGCTCCGACTCCGTGGACTGACTGGGCAGAGGGTTTATACTAGACTGTGGACTGACTGAGCACAGCGTTTATACTGGACTGTAGACTGACTGTGGACTACCTGGGCACAGCCCTTATACTAGTCTGTGGACTGATTGGGCACAGACCTTATACTGGATTGTGGACTTACTGGGCACAGCGTTTATACTGGACTGTGAACTGAATGTAGGCAGCATTTATATTAGATCATCCAGTAAACTGCTTGTTGTAAATGCAGCAGGAATTTTAGTATACATGATCCATAAAATAAAATTACAAACAACAATTATTACTATACCATAATTTACATAGTGTATATTTGTCATGTGACAGTGTGGAGGAAAACCATCTGAAAAGTGGGAGGGGAAGAATGAGGTACATAGCTCATAGAAGTTCAGCAGAGGTGGAGTAGTGCATTACAGAGACTAGGGCTATGTTCACGCACTGTAAAATAAAAACAAATATATGTCAGTAAAAAAAAAAAAAGCAAGCAACAACAAAAAAAATAGAATTATGTTGTTGTTTTTTTAAAACACAATAATAGATATTTATAACTATTTTACATCCATTTCTTGTTTTGATTTTACAGTTTACATAGCCTGAAAGAAAGTAGGGAGAGGGGAGAGCTGAGCTACAGAAAGGATGTGACCAGTGCAGGGAAAGAGGCTGCAGAAAAGAGGGTTGCTGAATAAATAAAAATGGAAAATCAGACAAGCAAAACCTTTTTTTTCATCAGGATCTTAGTACTGTGTGTGGATATAAATTTTTCAGGCTGTAGATGCAGATGGAAAAAATAAAAAAAAATATTAATGTGGTTCTAATGTTCAATTGTGGATTTTGCTGTAGATCCACAGTATTTCTATAGTAACATACATTACTATAGGGCCTCCCTTCCCTGCTTGCCGGGTTAGCAGTCGCTGACTGACACAGTGGTGAGTTAGTGTAAGGACTCAATATGGTTTGATCAAATTATATACCAATATCCTGGCGTTGGTTTTTAAATGTAGCTGAGAGGCATTAGTGTAAACCATAGGTGTGAGGTGCAGCGCTTCTTTCTCTGCTGTTCTGTATTTTACGTTTCTCTTTTTTCTGTGTGTTAGCACTCCTCCTGGAAAACCCATGTGACCCTAATCAGCAGGAGGCACCTTTGCACACATGACTAATACCTCCTATTTTTCCCATTCTACCTGCAGGAGCAATGGTGAGTGATAAGACCATGTTCACACTTGTGTTGCTTGGTGACCTCTTTCTTCGCCGGCGGTTCCTGCTGGGTTTGGGGGGAGCCCTTGGGAATTGTTTCTGTGACAGTGGGGTTGCAGGGCCATTCTACAGCCTCCCTTCCGTGCTTGCGCTCGCTTTGCAGGGTTAGCGGTCACTGACTGACACAGTGTTGAGTCAGTGTAGGGACTCATGTGAACGAGGGGACCTGCACGTAGTACATGGGGCAATATGGTTTGATCATTTTATATCCCAACATTCTGGCGTTGGTTTTTAAATGTAGCCGAGAGGCATTAGTGTCAGCCATAGCGCTCCTTTCTCTCGTCCGTATTTTACATTTCTACATTACATTTACATTTACATAGTTAATACGGTTGAAGAAAGACACACGTCCATTAAGTTCAACCAAGGAGGGGATGGATACAGGGAAGGGGGAGGGATGATGGGTAGGTTCTACACATATGCATTTAAGTTATTTTGGTCTAAGAACTTGTCTAGCCCTGTTTTGAAGCCCTCTACTGTTTTTGCTGTGATCAGATCCTGTGGTAGACTGTTCCACAGATTCACAGTTCTCATTGTAAAGAACACTTGCCTCCTCCGGAGGTTGAACCTTTTTTTCTCCAGGCGGAGGCAGTGCCCCCTTGTCCTTTGAAGGGGGTTTTACCTGGAACATCTTTTCCCCATATTTCTTGTAGGGGCCATTTATATATTTAAATAAATTAATTATATAAATTATATATTTAAATAAATTAATCATATCTCCCCTTACGTCTCTTCTCCAGACTAAACTAATTTAATTCTTTTAATCTCTCCTCATGACTAAGATGCTCCATTCTCCTTATTAGTTTAGTTGCCCGTCTTTGTACCCTCTCCAGCTCTAGAACATCCTTTTTATGAATCGGATTCTAAAACTGGACGGCATACTCCAGATGAGGCCGCACCAAAGCTTTATAAAGTGATAATATTCTATCCCTGTCCCAAAAGTCCATGCCTGTTTTAATGCTGCGTTTACACGTAACGAATTTGCATGATAATGATCGAATTAGAACGATAATTGTATGTGTAAACGAGCGAACGATCAAACGACGAGCGAGAAATCGTTCATTTTGATCTTTGAACATGTTCTCAAATCGTCGTTGATCGTTCAAAAAAATTCGCAGATCGTTTCGTGAGAACAGTCGTTCGCCGATTTAACCAATGTGTGAGATAGGCTTAAGCGATCGCAAAATGAATTTTCCGTACGATAAATCGTACCGTCTAAACGCTGAGCGTTATGGAAAAAAAATCGTTACTCGGGCCAATTATCGTTTCGTGTAAAGCAGCATAATGCATGACAATATCCTGCTGGCCTTAGAAGCAGCTGACTGACGTTGTGTGCTGTTCTGTAGTCTATTATCTACAAGTACACCCAGATCCTTCTCTATCAGTGACTCTCCCAGAGTAACTCCCCCCAGGACATATGATGCATGTGGGTTATTAGTACCCAGGTGCATAACTTTACATTTATCCACATTGAACCTCATTTGCCAAGTGGACGCCCAAACACTGAGTGTGTCTAAGTCATCTTGTAACATCTGCACATCCTCCATAGACTGTACCGTACTACAAAGCTTGGTGTCATCTGCAAAGATAGAAACATTGCTGTTAATTCCATCCTCAATATCATTAATAAACAAGTTAAGCAGAAGGGGGCCAAGTACGGACCCTTGGGGTACACCACTTATTACCGGGGACCATTTGGAGTGGGAATCATTGACCACCACTCTCTGGGTACGATTATTAAGCCAGTTTTCAATCCAGTTACAGATTAAACTTTCAAAACCCATAGACCTTAACTTACCCACAGACGCCCATGAGGAACTGTGTCAAACGCTTTAGCAAAATCCAGGTACACAATATCCACAACCGCCCCACTATCCAGGCTTCTACTCACCTCTTCATAGAAACATATCAGGTTGGTTGGACAGCTTCTATGCTTAGTAAAACCATGTTGGTTATCACTTATACTATTACTCCCTGCACATTCCTGGATGTAGTCCCTTATAAGCCCCTCAAATAGTTTCCCCACAATGCACTTTAAGCTTACGGGTCTAAAGTTACATGGGGAAGTTTGAGAGCCGTTTTTGAAGATCGGCACTACATTTGCCTTATGCCAGTCCCTCGGCACAATACCAGTCAGCAAAGAGTCACTGAATATGTCATACAAGGGTAAAGAAATTAGTTCCCTAAGAACTCTGGGGTGTAATCCATCAGGCCCATATAGCCCATATAGTAACAATCCATGACGATGCAGATGAAAAATATTATTTGCAGGTGCCATTATAACAAGACAGCACCTTTCCCTGCTATTTTCCCGAAGTGGGAACAAAGTCTTAGGCCGCATTCACACGTTCCGTGTTCTGCACGGAACACGGACGTAGTGTGGGGTTAAAGGTAATTCTGTAAAAAGTAAAAACATATATTCAGCAATCAGTGGCGGTCTTTGGCACCAAGCACCCCAAGTGATCGCTTGGGGCCCCCAACATCCAGGGGGGCCCCCACGCCCCGCTCTTGTGCTCAAGACCGCTGGACAGGGCCACTGCCCCGCTCGCTGCTGCCATCTGAACTGTAACTATGAGCACTCGTAATGAGCGCTCATAGTTACATGCAGCAGCACTGACAGGGCGGGAGACATTGGCCCCCTTCCTGTCAGTCACTCTTGTTGCCGCAGGAAGGGTTTTCTCTGTGGTCACAAGTGGCAGCTTTGTCCTTGTGGTGCTGGCGCTCCAGTGACATCACTGGAGCATCGGCGCCAGGACAAGGGGAGTGCGGCCTCTTGTGATCGCAGGGAAAACCCTTTCTGCTGCCACAAGAGTGAAGAGAAGAGGAGACGCCCGGACCCAGGTGAGTATAAGTGTTTGTTTTATTGTGTTATATACTATATGGGAGGGGGAGCACACAGGTGTCTGTTTAACTGGGGGAGCACACATCGGGGGTCTATATAAATGGGGGGAGCACACAGGGGGGCTATATAACAAGGAGCACACAGGGGGGCTATAGACTACTGGGGCTTCACAGAGGGGTCTATATACTACTGGGGCAGCACACAGGGGGTCTATATACTACTTGGGGCAGCAGAATGGGGTCTATATACAACTTGGAGAGCACACAGGAGGTCTATATCCAAGTGGGGGAGCACACAGGGGGGCTATATACTACTGGGGGAGCACACAGGGGTCTATATACTACTGGTGGGGCACACGGGGGTCTATATACTACTGGGGGAACATACAGGGGGTCTATATACTACTTGTGAGGCACACAGGTGGTCTATATATAACTGGGGGAGCACACAGGGGTCTGTATACTACTGGGGCAGAACACAAGGGGTCTATATAATACTGGTGGGGAACACAGGGGGTCTATATACTACTGGGGGAACCACACAGGGGGTTTATATACTACTGGAGGAGCACACAGGGGTCTATATCCAAGTGGGGGAGCACACAGGAGGTCTATATCCAAGTGGGGCAACACAGGGGGGCTAAATACCCCTGAGGGAGCACACAGGGGGCCTATATACTTGTGGGGGAGCACACAGGGGGTATATACAACTGGGGGCAGCACACAGGAGGTCTATATATAACTGGGGCAGCACACAGGAGGTCTATATACTTCTGGGGGAGCACACGGGGGGGCTATATATAACTGGGGGAACACACCAGGGTCTATATACTACTGGGGGAAGCAAACAAGGGGTATATACTACTGGGGGCAGGACACAAGGGGTATATACTATTGGGGGCAGGACACAAGGGGTATATACTATTGGGGGCAGCACACAAGGAGTATATATTACTGGCGGTAGCGCACAAGGGGTATATACTACTGGAGGCAACACACAGCAGTCTATTGTTTTGGAACGCGTGTCGAGGGGGGGGCCCAGACATAACTTCGCTTGGGGCCCCAGAAATGCCAAGACCGCCCCTGTCAGCAATGAAACAATGCTCTCTAGGTGATGATAATCTGCAACAGGCAGGAGCTGCCTAGACAGCCCCCTTAATCTGCCTCTACGCTAGCTAACCTTGAAGAAGTTGTGTGAATGTAGCAGTCTGGGCGTGGTGCCAATCATCAGTTCTCACAAGCATGCCATGTGCTGTCAGCGCTCATTTGCTCCTCGTTCCCCTCTCGCTGCCGCCACCATTCCACGAGGCGGCAGCGGACGGGTAAGTACGGGGGGGTGCCGCGGGGGGGGCTGCCCGGGTGATCGCTAGATCGTTCGGCCAGTCCATAGCAGATAGCAGTCGTCTGCTGCCACCGATCTTATTTCACGGAGCGACGGCAGCAACATGTTGAAAGACAAACGAGTGCAACAATCAGCCGACATAGTTCATATGAGCTGATTGTTGCCTTCTATTACACAAGATGATTATCGGCCGAATACGTTTCGTGTAATAGGGCCTTAATGGGGATGTACTAAACAATTGTTATAGAGGGTGTGTATTTTCAATTTGTTTCTTTTTCCTTATCTTTGCTTAAAACAAGATGCTTACCACTCAATTAAACAGAAGCTTTTCAGCTTGAACACAGAGTTGTCAGATGTGTCTTTTCTGATATTAGGCAGACTGCAGCTGCCTCAGCTTAATAATTTGACTGCAATCAAGTATACCTGTATAAGGTGTTGATACCTGAACTTATCAGTGGAATGCCTGTAACAAGACCCTCCCCCCCCCCAGTAAATTTAGTGCCATGCAATTACAACATACAGAGTTGGTGACATCCCAACTAACCCATAAGTCATGGCTTGAAAGCTGAATGCCAGGGACTATGACCACCCCATACATTCTGAGGCTGTATAGTTGGAGTCCTTACATATATACACCTACTATTTTGAATGAGGCTCTTTTAATGCATTTTAATCTGAATGAAAGGTCCAATCTGCATTGTATATGGATGTCATACGCTTCAGTCTTACACAATCATTACAAAGCAATTTAAGTTTTACATAACATCCTAGTGACAATTCTTCCTGTGACACACAGGGATTCCTACCTGACAGTCACTTAAAGAGCCTTGTCATTGGGTGACATATAGATTAACAACATAGGAGAAACAATAGTAATCCAACATTTATGCAGTAAATAAATACTTTTTTATGTGTTAGAGGCAAAAGCTGTTTTTTGATTGAAGGGTATGAAGCTTATGCCAAAGTAATTTTACCAATTGCTACTTCATGGAATAGTTTTCCAGATCTGCCCATAGGATTTAGCATTACTGAAATAGTACCCACTCTCCTTGCTCCATAGTGCATACAGTTATACCTTATGAGGCGAGCTTACCACTGCATCTCCATAGCGCAATCTCCAGCACAAGACTCAAGTGCAATGCTGGGTCTCACCCTAGTGTCCATTGCTTCCAACAGTCACATAAAAAAGGATACACTTGAGGTACACTTTAACCCCTTAAGGGCAAAGTCAATTTTTGTTTTTGCCCTTTCCTTTTTCCTCTTTATGTTTCAAAAACCATAGTGCCTGCATTTTTTTCCCGACAGACGCACATGAGCCCCTATTTTTTGCACCACTAATTGTACTTTGCAATAATAGTCTTAATTTTCCCATAAAATATGCTGTGAAACCGGAAAAAAATTATTTGCGCTGTCAAATAAAAAAAAAAAAAGAAAGAAATTTGTTTTCATTTCAGAGAGTTTCGTGTTTACGCCATTTTCCCTATGGTAAGACCGACATGTTATCTATGTTTTGTACGTCAGTACAATTACAGAGGTATGCAACTTTTGTAACTTTTATCTTGTTTGACAGCTTTTAAAAAATTATAACCTTAAAAAAAAAATGAAATGTGTTTTAAATTGCTTTATTACCATCCTCATAACTTTTTTTTTTTTACAGTAACTAGTAACTGCAGAGCAATGCTGTATATTCAGTGTTACCTTGGTTTAAGAGTAAATTGGATTAAGAGTGTTTTGGAAGAAGAGCTCACAGTTTTTCAAAATTGCAACTTGGTCTAAGAGCAGTGCTTTGGTTTAAGAGCTCCCTGTAGTGGGCCAGAGGGCGAGTGAGGGAGGGGCATGGTCTGCATAGCGAGGTCTACAGCATTTATGTGCCCACATCTGCCCTGCTCATTCCTTCACACTCAGCCATTCACACTGCTGTATAGAGAAGTTTCTGTCACTGTCCTCCTGCACAGCTCTGTGATTCTTACTACCTGATTGGTCCATGCTGAACACACACCTCTTTCCCATTTCTGTCGTGACCACACAGACCTCTGACAGCAGCCTCTCTTTTCTAGCCTGTTGTACTACGCTACTGCATTATGGGGATCTGCAGTTCCATCCTGTATCTACAAACTGCTGCTGTTTCTTTAAAGCGACTCTGTACCCACAGTCTGCCCCCCACAAACCGCTTATATCTTTGGATAGCTGCTTTTAATCCAAGATCTGTCCTGGGGTCTGCTCGACAGTTGATGCAGTTATTGTCCTAAAAAAACTTTTAAACTTGCAGCCCTGTGCCCAACGGCCGTGGCCTAGAGTGTCTGTAGATCAGACTTGCACCTCACCTGTCTGTCCCCCCTCCCCACCCTCCTCCTCATTAGGAATGCCCCAGGCAAGATTTTTTCCTATTCACTACCTGTCTAAACACTGCACAGGTGCTGGATCGTTAAGGCCCCTGTGCAGTGTTCAGACAGGTGATGAATAGAAAAAAATCTAGGTACAAGCAGTTGGGAGGGGGCAGATTGTGGGTACAGAGTCGCTTTAAGTTTATGCACTTGCTGTACATTATACACCACATGCTGATTGCTATACTGTTGAGTAGCTTATATTACAACATATTCTACGGTTTCTCATAGTTTGTTTCATCTGTTCTACATGTTATTCAAAATAAAAAATCATTATTTTTGGGGTGTGGAACCAATTTTCTGCATTTCAATGATTTCTTATGGGAAAATTTGCTTTGGTTTAAGAGTGGATTTGGATTACAAGCATAGTCCCGAAACGAATTATGCTCGTAATCCACTGTGTGTATTATATATAAATAAATATATATACACAGCACTGATCAATGAGATCAGTGCTGTATTGGTGTGGGCTGCTACAGCCCAGAGCTATGCATTGCCGGGCCAGGATCAGCGTAAGTGCAGGCAGAAGAACGGATCACCCGCCCCATGGGGGGTGTTGGAGATCCAGGTTCAGCTGCAACAGCATTAGACACCAGCTGCATTTAAATGGTTAATTAGCCGATGCAGCAATCGGAACCCATGTGCTAATAGAGGCACTCCCCAGATGTTGATAGTAGCTAGGAGTGCCGCTGTTCAGAGAGGGGTCCCAGTGCGACCCCTCTCTGAACCCCCTTATGCCGCCATGATGTACAAGGTATGTCGTTGGATGTTAAGGGGTTAAAGTGTGGCATTAAAAAAAAAAATTGCAGAAATTAATAGTAGGAGTGATATTAAGGAACTCTGTAGGTTTTATAAGTTTTATAAAGCAAAAGAGTTTCCTTCTGTAGTCAAAAAGCAGTTTTGCAGCCTCCCCTTACTTTTCTGTGTTCATTATGATGTATGGAGAGGGGTGGGGTCGAGGGGAGTAAAGGAACAAGGAAAGGAGACAAACAGTTTGTGAGAGCACAACACATCATCCTGCAATCTTATCTCACCAAGTTCCCAGATCAACACTGATCAGTCTGACCTGTGAACCATTTAAACAGCTTTTTGAGTACAGAAGGAAACTATTTGCTTAATAAAACCTATTAGAGTTTCTTAAAATAAATAAATAAAAATGAAATGACAGTTACACTTAAAGGGGTAGTCCACCAAATTTTTTTTCTTTCAAATCAACTGCTGCCATGAAGTGCCAGAGATTTGTAATTTACTTCTATGAAAAAATCTCAAGCCTTCCAGTACTTATCAGCTGCTGTATGCCCAACAGGAAGTTGTATTATTTCCAGTCTAGAAAGCAGGAAAGGTTTTCTAAGGGGATTTGCTACTGCTCTGGACAGTTCTTGACATGGACAGAGGTGGCAGCAGAGAGCACTGTGTCAGACTGGAAAGAAAACACCACTTCCTGCTGGACATACAGCAGCTGATAAGTAGTGGAAGACTTAAGATTTTTTAATAGAAGTGAATTACAAATCTCTGGCACTTTATGGCACCAGTTGATTTGAAAGAATTTTTTTTTTGGTGGACTACCCCTTTAAAGCCCTTTCTCTACAGCTCTATAAGTATGCTTGATTTGCTCCATTTGGCCCCAAGCTATAACTTCCTGACTGATGATATTTTAATTTCTGCATATCATTTTTCTTCCTCGTGATACCATCTATTTTGTGAAGTGCACCAGCCCCTCCTGCAGCTCAGCACCCCCACAACATAATGATGCTTTCCATTTGGGATGGTAAATCAAGCGGAATTCCGCAGCGGATTCTTTTTCTTATGCCTTGGCTGATTTCTTTTGATTTTCTTACAATGTTAAGCAAAGACAGAAGTCGTCCTTGAAAGCAGGCCTTAACCTCTTCCCCCTTCTGCTAATTTTCGTTTTTGCACTTTCATTTTTTCCTCCTAATATTTAAAAGGCCATAGCGTTTATATTTTTTTCACATACAGACCCACATGACCCTTATTTTTTGTGAAACCAATTGTACTTAATTAGACTTAATTTTTTAACATTGGGGGATTTCGTGTTTACACTGTTTGCCCTATGGTAAAACTAACATGTTACCTATTGTTAGTACAATCAGTACAAGTCAGTACAACTGTGTAACTATGCAACTTGTGTAACTTTTATTTTATCTGACTGCTTTTAAAAAATTAAAACCTTTGACAAAAATAAATATGTTTAAAATTGCTCTATTACCATCCTCATAGAGCAGTTATCTTTTGGTCTATGGGGCTGTTGTGAGGTGTCATTTTTGTGCCATACTTTCCATTAGTGACTTTCGTATATGCAACTTTTTGATCACTTTTTATTACAATTTTGCAATATAAGCTTACATAAATGGCCAAAGCATAGGGAAAATATTTGGATTAAGTATGTTCTTAGATTCTTGGTTATCTCCATAATATCCTTTCTTCAAAGTTGGCAAATACAGTGGTACCTTGGTTTAAGAGTAACTTGGTTTAAGAGCATTTTGGTTTAAGAGCTCACATTTTTTCAAAATTGTGACTTGGTTTAGGAGCATTGCTTTGGTTTAAGAGCTCCCTGTACTGGGTGGGATGGGGAGTGGGGGAGGGGCACGGCCTGCATAGCGGGGTCTACAGCTCTGTACTCTGACCCAGGAAGTCTCCCTCACCTTCCAAATCATAGCAGATCCACTTCAGGGTGGGGCTTACATCAGGGGACAGGACTGTGGGCAGGGCCGATTCTGGGGTCTCCGCCGCCTGAGGCAAACCGCAGGCGGCCGCCCCCTCAGTAGCTCCCGACCCCCCCCCCAGACCACAATGCGTACCCGGCACCCCCGTATACAAAGAACACCCCCCCCCCCGCGCGCTCCAGCTCTGCATCCGCTCACCTGTCCTGCCGCAGCACTCCCACCGCCAAAGCTCACCGCTGTCCCCTGCCGCGCTCCCGCGTCGTCAGTCAGCGGCTGTCATCACCGCCATCCCGCCGCCAACGATAACCGCTGTCCCAGCTCATCGCGGCCCCCGCTGACCCCGGGCACTCACGACTTGCTGGAGGACCATGAAAGCTGCTGACTTGACAGCGCGGGAGCGCGGCGGGGGACATCGGTGAGCGTTGGTGGCGGGACCGGACGGCTGCCGCAGGACAAGTGAGCGGCTGCAGGGCGGCTATCTGCCGCCCCCTGCATGGCCGCAGAATCTGCCGCCTGAGGCGGAATACTCATTCCGCCTCATGGCAGAAGCGGCCCTGACTGTGGGGGTAATCACTCCATAGCTGTAACACCTCTCTCACCGGACAGAGAGTGCTGCTATACTGTGCCCACATCTGCCCTGCTCCTTCCTTCATGCTCCCTGCAGTCTGTCAGTCCTGATTGGTCCATGCTGAACACCCACCCCTTCCCCATTGCTATCATGTGACCACACAGACCTCTGACAGCAGCCCTGCTTCTCTATTCTAGCCTATTGTACTACGCTACTGCATTATAGGGATCTGCAGTTCCATCCTGTATCTACAAACTGCTGTTGTTTTTCAGGTTTTTGCAGTTACTATACATTATACTCCACATGCTGGTTGCTATACTGTACAGTAACTTATAATATCACATATTCAGCTGTTTTTCATTGTTTGTTTATTTGTTTTACATGTTATTCAGAATATTAAATCATTAATTTTGGGTTGTGGAACCAATTGTCTGCATTTCAATAATTTCCTATGGGAAAATTTGCTTTGGTTTAAGAGTGGATTTGGATTACAAGCATGGTCCTAGAACGAATTATGATCGTAATCCAAGGCACCACTGTATGTTTATATACCAGGTCACCTAGAGCCTGGCCTGAAACATTACATGGTAGTTTAGTATGAAAATAAAATCCATCCCAGCAGTGTAAGGATATATGAGAGGTATTATGCATTGTGTCAGTGTAAGAGTTTTCTGTCTTTCCTAGAATTTTTTTTTCTAAGGGATGACCCAACGTGTAAATGTTTGCTAAACACTGGATTGGGGCTAGACATAATGAAAATGTTGCAGATTCACCATAGTGGAAAATCCACAGCATTCCCAAACTAAATTATATAGTTGGTTTGGTAAACATGGAAGATGGAGTAAGCACGAGTGGAGGTTGGCCGCCACTGAATATTAATGGAGAAGGGGGGGGGTATGAAGTGAGGAGGCATGCCAGAGTGCAGCACGAGCGCTTCACACTTCACACTTGATTACAGTACAAGAAATTAAATTATGCAGCATCCCCTCCACTGACACCTAAGGCAAAGGTAACCTGCTAACTAGTGATCTGCCACTGTTAGCACCTCGGGTTGGGTCTGGGTGCTAACAGATTAAGCTAACACTTAAAGGGAACCTGTCACCCTCTGTGTCAGGGTGAAGGCCGCCCGACGCCCCGATAGAGCCCCGGATGCTTACCCCATCTCGCCAAGTCCCGTTCTTGGAGCCGTCCCGGGACCGGCTCCAGGAGCAGGACTTGGCGAGATAGGGTAAGTATCTGGGGCTCTAGCCAGGGGTCAGGTGGCCTTCACCCCAGCACAGAGGGTGACAGGTTCCCTTTAAGAGAGGCTATATTTCACCCTAAATCTGGCATTCACTGTGGCATTTGGATGCTGGATTACCAAATATTCTAGTTTTTATAGTGCTAAAAAAGCACTATAGTGTAATTTTAGCCAGTCATGTAAGGATAGAGAACCTTCCCTAATTTCTTTTTTCTGTGTTTTTTTTTTATGGTCTCATAAAATTTTCCATTAGACTTGCTTCACACAGCCAGTGTAGGACTGGGGTACCTTGGGCCCACCAGGGAATTTAATTCTAGGGGCCGACCCTACATACACCAGATATAACCAAACCTTTCACATTATTATAGCGACTTTGCACAGCGCTGTGTATGTGACCAGCAATGCTGGCTCACTGCTGGTAACTTGTCAGTCACTCTATGCAAACAGTATAGGATGCCACATAAGTATCTTGAAACTGACAAATCTCAGGCAGGCAAGAACATAATAACAAAAGTATACTTACCCATACCCGTGCCCTCGTATTTTTTTGCACTTACGCTGTTTACTGTGCATGACCAGGAATGTGATTGTTTAATAGTTCGGGAGAATATGCAAGCGGCGATACCAAATATGTTAATTTATTTATTTTTATTCATAAAATAGGAAAAGGGATTTAAAAAAAAGCAAGAATGGGAGGTATTACAGTATGAATTTTGGGACTCTATGTGGAACAAATGGTATATAGTGTCCTCCATCATAACTATATGGAAAGGTATGGAGGTCATGGCTCAAAAAGAATAAAAATGTGGTGTGAGCAAGACCTTAATATGATGCATTTTTACACTGTCTAGTATAAGTTTCCACTGTCAAGCTAATTGACTTTTTTTATTTAATTTAAAGAGGTACTCTGGTAAAAACTTTTTTTCTTCTTAAACCAACTGGTGTCTGACAGTTATATAGATTTGTAAATTACTTCTATTTAAAAGTCTTCCAGTACTTATCAGCTGTTGTATGTCCTGCAGGAGATGCTGTGTTCTTTCCAGGCTGACAGAGTGCACAGTCTCTGCTGCCACCTCTGTCCATGACAGGAACTGTCTAGAGCAGTAGCAAATCCCCATAGAAAACCTCTTCTGCTCTGGACAGTTCGTGTCATGAACAGAGGTGGCAGCAGAGAACACTAAGTCAGACTGGAGAGAATACACCACTTCCTGCAGGACATACAGCAGCTGATAAGTACACATTTTTAAAAATAAAAGTTAAATACAAATCTTTATACACCAGTTGATTTGAAAGAAAAAAATTCTCCGGAGTACCAATTTTTTTCTACTGAATTCACTACAAATGTGAACCAAGATTGAGACTGTTGCACATCTTCCTGGCACTTTTTCTGCCATGTTCTCATTTTAGTGTAAAGTACTATTAGCATTTTATCTCCTGTGGGTTTTTTTTAGTACAAGTCATGTGATTCTTTATGATGTGATCAAGGTTTTATGTTGAAGAACTGGGGAAACCCACTAATTTCCATATAGACATAACAATATTCCCCCCTATAGAAACCTGTGGCAAAACACACACACAAAAAAAACATCATAACAGAAAAATGTCCTATGGGTGTTGTGTTTCACTTTTCCCCACTGACTATCAACTAACATCTGCTCTTTGCGTTTTTGAACCCCAAAAATGCCATGACATATTTCTGAAAAACGCCTAGTCTGAGTCCAGCCATATAGTACATGAGAACATACCCCTCTCCCAAAGTTATTCACAGGCAGATGTCCAGCTTTATGACTCTGCTATATGTGATGGATACCCAACTCACAAGCATAATAAGATAAACCAAAGAATGCAAAATAAAGACACAACACATTGTAATCAGGTGTCAAAGGGGCCGAATTTTATTTGAAATTACATGACACTGAAAATGGCAGACCCCCGACTCACGAAGAGTCACCCTCCAGCACTCAGGCGAGGAAAAACCTCCTGTGGGGGAAACCTCGAGGAAGCCATGGCTGGAGAGCTGCCCCTCCCCTGGGCTTAGAGGGTAATACCATACTATAAATATAATAACCTGGATGTGAGAGAGATCTGGCTGCAATATCTGTCACCTTATTGATGGCTAGGCGGCTGTATCTCTTCTCCTTCACACATCCAGGTCCACTTCTCATAAAGGTGAAGACTCGATGAAGGGGTAGTCTAAAGCAGACCACCCCTTTTCCCCTGCCAGAACCTCCAAATTTCATCAAGGGTAGGGGGCAGTAAAGTAGTCAAGCTCAAGGTCCTCTGGCGCATCCAAGATGGCACTGATCAGGGCGCGGTGCATTGCTTTATGGAACCTTCTTTATGACATAAGCGTTCTTTATGACATATTCAGCTGTTTTTCATTGTTTGTTTATTTGTTTTACATGTTATTCAGAATATTAAATCATTAATTTTGGGTTGTGGAACCAATTGTCTGCATTTCAATAATTTCCTATGGGAAAATTTGCTTTGGTTTAAGAGTGGATTTGGATTACAAGCATGGTCCTAGAACGAATTATGATCGTAATCCAAGGCACCACTGTATGTTTATATACCAGGTCACCTAGAGCCTGGCCTGAAACATTACATGGTAGTTTAGTATGAAAATAAAATCCATCCCAGCAGTGTAAGGATATATGAGAGGTATTATGCATTGTGTCAGTGTAAGAGTTTTCTGTCTTTCCTAGAATTTTTTTTTCTAAGGGATGACCCAACGTGTAAATGTTTGCTAAACACTGGATTGGGGCTAGACATAATGAAAATGTTGCAGATTCACCATAGTGGAAAATCCACAGCATTCCCAAACTAAATTATATAGTTGGTTTGGTAAACATGGAAGATGGAGTAAGCACGAGTGGAGGTTGGCCGCCACTGAATATTAATGGAGAAGGGGGGGGGTATGAAGTGAGGAGGCATGCCAGAGTGCAGCACGAGCGCTTCACACTTCACACTTGATTACAGTACAAGAAATTAAATTATGCAGCATCCCCTCCACTGACACCTAAGGCAAAGGTAACCTGCTAACTAGTGATCTGCCACTGTTAGCACCTCGGGTTGGGTCTGGGTGCTAACAGATTAAGCTAACACTTAAAGGGAACCTGTCACCCTCTGTGTCAGGGTGAAGGCCGCCCGACGCCCCGATAGAGCCCCGGATGCTTACCCCATCTCGCCAAGTCCCGTTCTTGGAGCCGTCCCGGGACCGGCTCCAGGAGCAGGACTTGGCGAGATAGGGTAAGTATCTGGGGCTCTAGCCAGGGGTCAGGTGGCCTTCACCCCAGCACAGAGGGTGACAGGTTCCCTTTAAGAGAGGCTATATTTCACCCTAAATCTGGCATTCACTGTGGCATTTGGATGCTGGATTACCAAATATTCTAGTTTTTATAGTGCTAAAAAAGCACTATAGTGTAATTTTAGCCAGTCATGTAAGGATAGAGAACCTTCCCTAATTTCTTTTTTCTGTGTTTTTTTTTTATGGTCTCATAAAATTTTCCATTAGACTTGCTTCACACAGCCAGTGTAGGACTGGGGTACCTTGGGCCCACCAGGGAATTTAATTCTAGGGGCCGACCCTACATACACCAGATATAACCAAACCTTTCACATTATTATAGCGACTTTGCACAGCGCTGTGTATGTGACCAGCAATGCTGGCTCACTGCTGGTAACTTGTCAGTCACTCTATGCAAACAGTATAGGATGCCACATAAGTATCTTGAAACTGACAAATCTCAGGCAGGCAAGAACATAATAACAAAAGTATACTTACCCATACCCGTGCCCTCGTATTTTTTTGCACTTACGCTGTTTACTGTGCATGACCAGGAATGTGATTGTTTAATAGTTCGGGAGAATATGCAAGCGGCGATACCAAATATGTTAATTTATTTATTTTTATTCATAAAATAGGAAAAGGGATTTAAAAAAAAGCAAGAATGGGAGGTATTACAGTATGAATTTTGGGACTCTATGTGGAACAAATGGTATATAGTGTCCTCCATCATAACTATATGGAAAGGTATGGAGGTCATGGCTCAAAAAGAATAAAAATGTGGTGTGAGCAAGACCTTAATATGATGCATTTTTACACTGTCTAGTATAAGTTTCCACTGTCAAGCTAATTGACTTTTTTTATTTAATTTAAAGAGGTACTCTGGTAAAAACTTTTTTTCTTCTTAAACCAACTGGTGTCTGACAGTTATATAGATTTGTAAATTACTTCTATTTAAAAGTCTTCCAGTACTTATCAGCTGTTGTATGTCCTGCAGGAGATGCTGTGTTCTTTCCAGGCTGACAGAGTGCACAGTCTCTGCTGCCACCTCTGTCCATGACAGGAACTGTCTAGAGCAGTAGCAAATCCCCATAGAAAACCTCTTCTGCTCTGGACAGTTCGTGTCATGAACAGAGGTGGCAGCAGAGAACACTAAGTCAGACTGGAGAGAATACACCACTTCCTGCAGGACATACAGCAGCTGATAAGTACACATTTTTAAAAATAAAAGTTAAATACAAATCTTTATACACCAGTTGATTTGAAAGAAAAAAATTCTCCGGAGTACCAATTTTTTTCTACTGAATTCACTACAAATGTGAACCAAGATTGAGACTGTTGCACATCTTCCTGGCACTTTTTCTGCCATGTTCTCATTTTAGTGTAAAGTACTATTAGCATTTTATCTCCTGTGGGTTTTTTTTAGTACAAGTCATGTGATTCTTTATGATGTGATCAAGGTTTTATGTTGAAGAACTGGGGAAACCCACTAATTTCCATATAGACATAACAATATTCCCCCCTATAGAAACCTGTGGCAAAACACACACACAAAAAAAACATCATAACAGAAAAATGTCCTATGGGTGTTGTGTTTCACTTTTCCCCACTGACTATCAACTAACATCTGCTCTTTGCGTTTTTGAACCCCAAAAATGCCATGACATATTTCTGAAAAACGCCTAGTCTGAGTCCAGCCATATAGTACATGAGAACATACCCCTCTCCCAAAGTTATTCACAGGCAGATGTCCAGCTTTATGACTCTGCTATATGTGATGGATACCCAACTCACAAGCATAATAAGATAAACCAAAGAATGCAAAATAAAGACACAACACATTGTAATCAGGTGTCAAAGGGGCCGAATTTTATTTGAAATTACATGACACTGAAAATGGCAGACCCCCGACTCACGAAGAGTCACCCTCCAGCACTCAGGCGAGGAAAAACCTCCTGTGGGGGAAACCTCGAGGAAGCCATGGCTGGAGAGCTGCCCCTCCCCTGGGCTTAGAGGGTAATACCATACTATAAATATAATAACCTGGATGTGAGAGAGATCTGGCTGCAATATCTGTCACCTTATTGATGGCTAGGCGGCTGTATCTCTTCTCCTTCACACATCCAGGTCCACTTCTCATAAAGGTGAAGACTCGATGAAGGGGTAGTCTAAAGCAGACCACCCCTTTTCCCCTGCCAGAACCTCCAAATTTCATCAAGGGTAGGGGGCAGTAAAGTAGTCAAGCTCAAGGTCCTCTGGCGCATCCAAGATGGCACTGATCAGGGCGCGGTGCATTGCTTTATGGAACCTTCTTTATGACATAAGCGCTTGTCATCATAGTGCATGGTTGCCATGGTTACTGGAGGTAAACACATCTGAAGCATTAACCCATTAATGACTGGCAATGCGCTTTACTGCAGAGGTCACTAAACACACTTGTGACCAAGCAAACAGCCTATGGTTAGGCCACACTAAGAACACTAAATATGGTTTGATGTGGCCCATAGCAACCAATCACAGCTCAGCTTTTGTTTCTCAAATTACTCTGGCAAAATAAAAGCTGATCTGTGATTGGTTGCCATGCGCACCTTAGGCAGTCTAACTTGCCCATAGCAACCAATCAAAGCTCAGCTTTAATTTTATAAGAGCTTGTTAAGATATGAAAGGTGAGCTGTGATTGGTTGCAATGGGCAAATCAGACCGTGTTTTGTGTCTGGCAGATTGATAAGGCTGCTCCATTACTGTAAAGCTTATGATGATGACTGAAAACACATGACATCAAGCTTCCCCATAATGCTTTGCAGTCAGCCCTTCCTCCATACCTCCCAACTGTTTGGAGGGACACTTGTGGTTCACAGACATTTCTATACACAGTTTAGAATCCTCTGATATACAGTTATATACAGCGGATTTGTTAACATGAAGGAGACGGCTGACAATCTGATGTAATTGTATGTGGAAAGGGCAGCCAGAGTATTATAAATAAAGCTGTTGAAATGAATAGACAAGAAGGGGATCCCTACCCGGAAATCCTCCAGACTATAGACAAGTAGTATGGGTGGCATGTAAAACATTTCCCAGGCATTCATAGGAAATCAGTGATCACCCGATTAGTTGATCAATGGAGAAACTGCATTGACTGTACTAAAGGGGTTGTCAAGTTGTTTAAAAGTAAAATAGTCCACAGTATTAAAGGGGTACTCCAGCAAAAAAAAATATTTCAAATAAACTGGTGCCAGAAATGTGTACTTTACTTCTATCAAAAAAATCTCCATTCTTCCCGTACTTATTAGCTGCTGTATGTTCAGCAGGAAGTGGTGTATTCTTTCCAGTCTGATACAGTGATATCTGCTGCCACCTCGGTCCAAGTAAGTAACTGTCCAAAGTAAGTTCCTGGCATGGATAGAGGTGGCAGAAGAGAGCAATGTGTCAGACTGGAAAGAATACACCACTTCCTGCAGAACATACAGCAGCTAATAAGTACTGGGAGGCTTGAGGGTTTTTAGTAGAAGTAAATTTAAAATCTATATAACGTTCTGACGCCTGTTGATTTGAAAGATATTTTTTAGCTTGACACCCCTTATCCTATGGATTTTAAGGGGAGCACCACCTTGGGCCCACCTGGGAATTTGATTCTTGGGGCCCACCATACCTAACACCAGATAAAACAAGCACCAAACCTTTCACATTACTATAGCGACTTTGCACAGAGCTGTGTATGTGACCAGCAATGCTGGCTCACTAATAGAAAATTGTTAGTCACTCTATGTGAACAGCATACCGTGCCACTTAAGTTTCTTGAAAGGAGAAGTCCCATGAAACGAACAAATCTCAGGTAGGCAGGGGGGTGCAGGAACATAATAAAGAAAGTATATTTACCCATCTCTGTGCCCCCGAAGCTCTTCCTTAATGTGCCCGCACAGCCAATCACTGACTGGGGATGGAGACCGCTGCAGTCATTGACTGGCTGAGCAGGCAATCCATCAGGTGAGTATGTGACATTGAGCTGGGGCCTTGACATACACAGAATCTGTTTGAAAATGACTGAAAAACTTCCAGCAGCTGTGGGAGAGAGCGCGGTCCAGGGGCACAGGGACTGGTGAGTATAGTTTCTTTATTATCTTCCCACACTCCACTGCCTGACTATTATTTGTTAAGAGACTTCTGTCAGCTGTAATTCGCGTTCCAAACTGCTGACACTGTTAGATGCTGTTAGGTCAAGAAGACACATGGTACCTTACATATATTTGTCTGTGCTTCTATAGCATAGAAATTGTTTTCATTCTCTGGTAGAAAGAGACAGACAGGGAGGCCTTCTGCCAGGGGCCCACCAAGAGGTAGGGCCCACCGGGGGATTCCCCTGTTCCCCTGTGGGCCAGTCCGAGCCTGCACACAGTCTTAAAATTCTAGAAAAAGCCAATGAAAACATAGAGTGTGTTTGTTTTTTTGCAAAAAACGTCAGAGGCCAGATGTTAGCTGGAAGTCAATGGAAGTTTATGCCTTACACACATGGCATATTTTTTTGGGTGGTGTTTTTCTCTCCTTTCTGGCGTTTTTGAGGCTCTGTGGCAGTTTTGTCAAAATGCACCATGCTGAGAGTGTGGCTTTTGTTTTGCAAACTGTGGGTGCGTTCACACCTACAGGATCTGCAGCAGATCTGCAGCAGATTTGATGCTGTGTTCAGTTATTTAAATGAAATCTGCTGCAGAAAATCAGCTGCAGATCCTGTAGGTGTGAACGCACCATGTGGCAGTTTTTTTTCCCCACAGACGTCAATAGAATTCGCCATTGTTGTATGTATGGCATTATTTTTTTCATTGCTTTTTTGTCACCTTTTGGGGTCAAGCAGCTAGGGCATGTGATGGCAGAGAAAAATCAGCACACAAACATGCCAAAACCACAAAAAATATCAGTCACACATGAATTCAAAAGTGCTTAAAAAAAAAATCTCAGAAAAAAATGCAAATGCAAAAAAAAAGGTCAGGTGCCACATTGGCTTTTTTTTTTGCCTCAAAAACACCAGACAAAAAGTGTGCGTGAGGGCACCATTACATAAGTTTTGCTCTGGAATTTTAACTATCTGGAAACATATTTGAGTAAAGACTATGAACACAATTATATGGATGGCATACAGAGACATGTTAAAAAAAAAATCTTAAAATAGTGTAGAAAAAACAGTCAGTTGAAATACAGGACAGGGTGGAGCTCTATGTAAGAATCTTTAAAGGAAGGATGATACTGCATTGGCCTGAACTACTTTTATTCCCCCACCCCACACTGACAGACCTGCCTGTTCAGCTCTATACATGACATTGTCTAGAGGTCACCTGCTCCTTGTGCCCTGACCTAGTGACTCGTCCACTGTTGCCAAGGTCAGGACACTGTCATGCTCTATATTACACACAATAATAAATATAAAGGGAGGGGTGCATGACACAGTGCCCAGAGCTGCGGTAGACATGTGTCATAGGGTGTATATCTTCTTTACTTTGTCTTAGCTTTTTCAGGTTTTAATGCACTAGGCTGCACATTCCCTTTACTAGTGTAAGAATATTCTATATCACTGACATGCTGTGATATAAAGCTGTAGTCACTAAACCTACATTTCCAGCAGTATTCTAGTTACATAACAACTACTGAGCAAGAGGATGCACACCACTGATGGAAATGTATGATATATACACATTCTTATATATAGTATCCAGTGGGGAGAAAATACAAAAGGAAAAGACCTTCAATGATACAGCTTGTCGTTGACCTTCCACATTCTCAGAGAAGAGACTCAATGACCATCCCATGTGTATGGGAGCCTCACAACTTTTCCCTGATGGCAGAGATGTATAATAGTGGCTATCATCCATTGACGGATGCAGATAGGAGGACATTTTACAGATTCTAAAATAACTTAGAAACAACATATAAGCCAATAAACTTATAGTATAGCATTGTTACTGTCATATAGTCAAAGGGAAAGCTTCACTATAAGACCATTTCACACTATACTGTGGCCTAGCAGCAACTATCCTATATCAAAATGATCTCTAACATGCCATCTAAGCTACAATGAAATGCATACAGTCCAAGCATCTGGCAGAGGATGCACTAGTAAAAATAGATGCAATCCTGCCAGTTCGCGGATAGGGCAGTCACTTTAAAATAGAAATAGCTGATGCTACAAATGGAGAATGGCAAAAATAGCAGTAGGAAGTTAATATGTCCTGGAAGAAATCTAATTCCTCATACACAAATGCAGCTCACAGAATGCAGACGTTAAAAACAAACAGCCACCTGTATTCCGAGAATCACAGCGAGTAAATGAAGTGGTAAATGCTAACAATGCATGTAATAGATGTCAGTATCATGTGTTGCTTGCTACCTGTCCTTTCCTCATGCTAAAGAAATCTAAACAAAACTTTAATAACATGTCCTAATGTATGCAGTACTATGGGTAGTGGTGTCCAAATAAATACATGAACAAATTAATAAATACTTAAATTGTTATGTTGACAACTGCAGTAATGCAATGAAAATGCAACATGAATGCATCATTTCATTGCAGTTCTGCATCATTTTACTGCGGCAATTAATCATTTTAATGCCATCCATCATTGCATTAACGCAAAGAATCTTCAACGTGTGTGAACATACCCTTATGGAATTAATTCATGTTCTGGTTATCTAATGCATTCTCTATGTGGAGTATGCATGAAATAAGTAGCTTGTTTCCCACTATCCATGGTAGGAGAAAAATGTTGCGTTTTAATGTGAATTGTGGTCTATATTCCCCTTGAAAACAATTGGATGTGTAATTTTATTGGGTATCTACTTCCAGCACCCTGTCACCTTGTCTATGGCCCAGGTCCTATATGTGCTCCATTCCCTGCTCGGCTGCCATTGTCCTCCTGCAGTTTTGGTCATGTTCTAAAATGGCTACACCTGTGCTACTTTAACAATTTAAAGGGCCAGTGCACACATAAGGGGGAGCCATCCATACACATGTTCCTGATCATTAATGTTTTCTAGACTTCCTAGTGAAGGGGTGGTAGCTTTATATTCTGTGAATTCTGACCCCTGCCTGTTTTCTGACTTGTATTGCACAGATTCTCCAGTTGCCCACCCAGATTGACCTGAATCTGTCCCACTTGCCTCGAGCACCTGACTACATCTCTGCTTCATCCCTGGGTAACATTCTGCCTCTTCTGTGTATGACTTGGGCCACAGACTAAGCTTATCTGTCTGACTGATTATTGTCTTTCACTGGTACCATCTGGTTTGCTGTGCCAGCCGATACCCACACTGGGACCATGCTGGTGTAGAGACCTGGTAACTGCTAGAAGCAGCCATCCAGCCCCCATAACCAGCAGTGGAATGAAGCATAAAGACCCAGAGCAGGGATGGGGAACCTTTGACCCTCCAGCAGTTACAATATCCATAACGCCTGGACACCTTTGCTTTGGCTTTCCAGGCATGGTGGGACTTGTAGTTTTGCAACAGCTGAAAGACCGAAGGTTTCCCATCCCTGACCTAGAGAGTACTTAGACTCTGCTCCTGGGTGTGGCCCAAAGCCAAACTGGTTCGGTAGCACAGCAGGTCCACACCTGTTGCCCATTACAGGATGGATATAACACAGGATTTTCTGACATGGAATATATGTCAGAATATGTTTGAAAAATATGCTGTGTGAGCATGCCTAAAGGCACAGCATTCCTGTGTGCACGGACTATGTACGACGTCCTTATTACTTCACCGAATAGTAGGATAAACCCTATGTATACAGCTGTTTTCAGGATCTGTGTAGTATGGATTGTATTTATGACCTTGTTCATAGGGTTTCATTGGGATTATAAGGAATATAGCTGATGGCCTTGCACATAACATGAAAAAAAACACACAGAAACTGATTTCTAACAAACATATATAGTAGTTTTACTGTATTTTCTGAAATACACATTTAGACCTTGTTTACACAATAGGATCGCTTTTTTTTATATAGCAAAAGCACTTATTGAAGGGAATGTGTCTCCTATATTATTATTTATGTTTTTACTCAGTAGCAACATCATTTGTTTTTCTCCCTATCACCTATTTGTCTGTATCTGCACCTGTACCTGGTACAGAGCTGACAGATTCCCTTTAACATGCACTTTTCTAAAGATTCCCTTTAACATGCACTTTTTTCACCCAGACCCCAACCAGTCACAACTTGCATCAAACTTCGAAAAATATAAATACTCAAATTATGTTTGGTTATAATTTTTGTTTGTGTACCTATGCCGTCTCCAACAAAACTTGAAGTCTTACCACTGACTACTGCAGCAGACACAACAAGCTTACACTTCCCGTTTTCAGTAACTCACTTGTCAGCATTGCCGTGCACACTGTGAAAAGGTCAGAAGGATAATTTAATTATGATTAGTTGTTAGGCATGTTATTGGCCTAGATAGCACAGCAAAATTATATACCACACACACTCAACCTCTTCTGCTACTGCTTGGCCTAATGAGGATAGAGCTGTTTTTCATCACTTCCTGCAGACTATATCAGCTAGGGCATACAAAGGGGACAGTTACAGGTTTAACGCAAACATGTCAACAGAAAATAGGGGCGTACATAAGCCTATGGAAATAGTCTATAGTCCTTTCAAGCACTAAGATATAAGCCTCCTTATTAACGACAACAATAATAATAATAATAAGGCTTAAAAGCTCAGGGAGCATTAACCTGCATAGTAAAAACCCAGGAAAGTCCAGCCCATGTCCTTATATTCACTGCCTCTGTACAAACCTGGATCCGCCTTACCCATTTGACTAAGAGCTACTAGATAAAAGGGACATGGTTTTTGTATAGCAAAAAAAGTGGAAAAGCAGTGATCTTCCCAGAGTAAAAGAAATAGTAGCAGTTATCTGCTTTAACTACCAGATGGATACTTCTTTAGCAACTAGATTAAGCTCTCTGTCTCAGATAGAAGCCAGAGTGGCAAAGACTACTGAGGGCCCCAAGGGCTAAAATTAACTATTTGGGCTTTAACGCCTAGTGACGCTCAATTTATCAAGAGGTTGTGTTTACGTATACTTTACTTCTTACCACACTCTGCAAATGTATTGTGGTGTCCCACCACGGGTGTTGCTTGTTCTTACACCTCTCGCTAAAGTCTGTACTTTTAAGTGTTAGTTTTTGTGAGGTATTACTTCAGTTTGCCACTAGATGTCGCTAGTATATGTATTGTATACATAAGTATTGCACAGCTGTGGTGTCGAAAGGGTTATTTTCTCTGTGATCTGTGCACCAATGAGTACAATTACCAACAAAAAATGGCTGGAAAAAGTAAACTGCACCTCCTGATAGTAGAAAAATATATACAATCTTTATTTATTACACATGTATGCAAAAGGACAAACATTTAAAATCATTTAAAAACCACACACATCACTGTTCACCGGTACCAATCCAACACGGCGAAAACTGACCTATCATAAGCTTACGCAGGGAGCAGCAACATAAATGATAAAACAATAACAAAAATGAGAAAAGAAAAAATGTGAAGAACCACATCTCATAAATCCTAATACCCCAATGTCCAAAGAAAATGAAGCACTAAACCAGGGCCGTTTCTAGCACCGTGCAGGTCGGGCCACTGCACGGGGCGCTGACAGCTAGGGGGCGCCCTCCCTCACCACACAGCATCAGTGACGTTCTGCACAGAGCAGGAGGCTTGGACTTCAAAGCCCCCCCCACACACAGTTCCTGGCTCCAGGGGGCTCCTTTGTGTGATAGAGGAGGCAGCAGGGACTCCCCAACATTTCCCCCTGCTGCTCTGCTGATCATTCAGAACACAGGCAGCAGCTCCAGTGTGAGAACTTCTCCTCCCCCGACCCGGCCTGCACACAGCTGAGGAGAGCGTCTGTGTAAGTGCTGCTGCTGTCTGGAGGGGGGGGGGAGTCAGCAGTGTAGTGTTGGGGTGTATGTAATTGTGGGGTGGGGGCAGCTTTCTCTATCTTCCTTCTAACTTTCATTCTTTCCCCATAGCTCACAATATTCTGCAGCTTCAGTGGGGAGGAGGGGGTGGGGAAGGGTTATTAGCATAGGACCTCTGCCTGATGATTTAACCCTAAAGTTACTGCACTATATTTGTGTGTAAAGAGTGCAAAGGTATGTGTGTTGTACTATGTTATGTATAGTGTGCTGTTTGTGATATCCTATGTTATGTATAGTGTGCTGTTTGTGTTCTATGTATGTGTGATGTCCATACTGTGTAGTATACAAGTATAGTGTGTGTGTGTATATATATATATGTGTGTGTGTATATATATATATATATATATATATATATATATACTGTAAATATAAATGTATGTAAGTACATATCTATCTGTCTGTATATACACCGAGTTTGGTAGTGTGATTTGCAATGGGGTTACATACCCACAACTTGCAGCATGAAATCTGCTGCGAATCCGGTAAGTGTGAAGCTACCCTTACAGTAAGTTCCAGAACCAGACCCGCATGGTGCAGCTGTGGATAACGCAGCCTGGAAAAATAAAAAGATACAGCTACACCATCCGATTCTGGTTCAGGTTCAAACTTACCATAGGTTTATAAGGGTACATCCACACATACCATATCTGCAGTAGATTTCATGCCGGGAGTATCACAGTGAAATCTGCTGTGGTACTGATTTCTATTCCAGTTTATGGCGCTCCATTCTTGAGGCGGATTTTCATTCCTCTGGAAGAATGTATAGTGCCATAGACTTGTAAAAGAGAAAGCAAACCATTAACTTAGATTTTCCCGGTAAGGGTACTATTAACACGAAACAATAATCGGCCGAATCGGCCCGATTCGACCCGATTCGGCCGATTATCGATCCATGTAAAAAATACAACGATCAGCCAATGACAACAATCATCGGCTGATCATTGATATAGGTTCTGACCTATATTTGTCGGGCGCCGACCGCGCAACGTGTAATAGCGGTGCACGGACAGCGACTGACAATATACATTACCTATCCAGGCTCCAGGGCTGCTGCTGCGGTCCACTTCTCCCCGGGTCCTGCGCACTCTAGCTTCAAAGCGGCCTGTCAGCTGCTCTAGCAGATTGGCGCTCGTTTACAGGTATTATCGGGCCCCCATCAGCCCGTGTAATACCACCCTAACGCTACTAGCGGCACCCAGAAGATGCCAAAATGCTTCCTTACCCTGTGTTCTATGTCTTCTGTAGAAGTCTAGCTGCTGAAACAGTCTATTATTTTGGCGCATGATACAAGCAGAGAGCCGGGAATGAGTAATCTGGGCTGTGACTAGTCATGGCTCTCAGCCTGTCAGCGAGCTCTGCAGGATGACTGACAGGAAAAGAGGTCAGTTAGAAGCCTCTATTCATGTCAGTCATCTCAGAATGCATCCTTTTTTTAACATACACAAAAATTCAGTCTACTGCATTTTTGTGTATGTTAAAAAAACAGAAGTCAATGGAAAAACGCATCAGAACGAATACACATGAGCATTCATTTTTCCGCACATTTTTTCGGAAAATTTGGAAAACATTGCAAAGTGTAAGGCATTCTGAGAGTTGTAGTTGTTATTCAATTAAGCTATGGTGTCTCTTCTCACTGGTTCCTTCTGTAGGTGTCCCCCAGCAGCATCCCTCCAGGACACATGTTCCATATAGGGGCACTCTGCAGTCTGGGGGGGGGGGGGGGGGCGCGCTTTTTTCAGAGTCGCCCTGTTGCCAAAATGGCCTAGAAACTGCCCTGCACTAAACAAGGATAACCAAAAGAATCGGAATCATGATGCAATATATGAAGTAACTGCTGCCACCCCAGATAAGGTCAGACCAGAACACCCTACGCATTCCGTCACCAGGAATTTTTGTTATTGTTGTATCATTTATGTTGCTGCTCCCTGCATAAGCATATGATAGGTCAGTTTTCCCCGTGTTGGATTGGAACCAGGGAACAGTGATGTGTGTGTTTTTTAAATGATTTTAAATGTTTGTCCCTTTGCATACATGTGTAATAAATAAAGATTGTATATATTTTTCTACTATCAGGAGGTGCAATTTACATTTTCCAGCCATTTTTTGTTGGTAATTGTATATGTTGTTCAGGTTGTGATAGCTAGCACTCCTTGTTACTGTTTGTGGTGCCAGCCCAGATTGTACACATTTGTGCACCAATGAGAGTTCCTTCTCTAGCTACCTATCTTTATCCTTCTCTCTTCCTTGCACTCTTCTATCCCATTCACAGAACACGTTACTGATGCTGTAGGAATTTGTCACATAGGGAGAGGAAGTGTAGCCACACCTTTAGTGAGTCTTACTTTGGATTCTGTAGAGGACAGATGCACACAGGAACGCTCTCTACACCGGTCAAGCTGGGTCCTGGCCTATGCCAGGTCCCGTTACGGGACTCACACAACTAGTCCAGTGTAGTCCAGTCTAAGGAGTGATAGTGGACGGACGCACATGGGGACAGACACCTGTTTCTTGAACGCAGCACTTCTACACACTATGCAGTGCTGAACGCACATTTAGAAAGGACAAATCAGGGATCATCCCAGCCTACGCCATGAACAAGTTTAAAAGTGCAGGACAGTATCCTGAAGAAATAGAAACTGATCCAGATAGAGCAAAGTTGCTAGAAGCCTATGTACTCTATCTTGCAGCGCGGGTGTCACCAGGAAATCTTGGCCACTCTGCTCATCCCAGGTAACAAGGTCAGGGGCTTGTGTCCCCCTTTAAGACGGGTCGCCCGACACTGGTGGGCAATAGGTGGTGCAAAGACCAAAGAGTCAAATCACAGGCACAAGTATTGTATCTACTCTCAAGTATTCTACTTGTTCTACTTCTCAAGTTCTGGCAGAGCACAGTACTACTTTGGGTTAGAACTCTCTCGACATCCTCCTCTCTACTTCTCTGAACTTCTCCTATCCTTTTTAGCACACAACTCAGTTAGCGCGACTGTATTCCTTTTCAGCTCTCAGCACAGATACGGTCACTAAAGTCTAAAGTAACTCATAAAGCTGAAACTTACTGTGTATCACTGTATTACGTATTCTGGCAGTAAAGAAGTGTTTGTTTTATTTTAACTGGACTTTGTGATCCTTATCCAAGCACCTACACAACCATTCCATCTTCCTTGGGTCATCTCCCCTTTCTATCGGTGGCAGTACCAATAGTCCTGGTGGGTCACAACTCTATTCCTGATCACCATGATAAGTACCCAAGGGACCCCCAAACAGCCCAGCAGGTTACTGACCACAGGGGAAAGGGTATAGCCAGCCTCACCAAAATAAAAGCAGGTGTGCCATCATACCTGTGTGCCCAACCGGCACTGGCATCACAATACCTGACTGGGCTATATCCCGACCAAGCACTACTGCAGTGGAGTCATACTTCACTAACTGGCAATGTACCGGTCGTCCACCACACGAGTGGAGCACCACAGTATGTTTGTTTTATTACTGTATTGTGTTAGTTTCTTATGCAACTGTACACCTTTGCATGGCACATTTTGGTAACTTATTTGTTACCTACTTTGCATACTGTATTTCTCTACAAAATTTATAAAAATAATAATAATAACATGTTTTTACCAAGCTGGGGAACACCCCCTGGGCTTTTGAGTAGAGATGAACGACTTTACATTACTTCTCCCAGTTTCCCAGGACTGGATCCAACCTTTCCATGCACCTGGGGTGGAGCAGCAGTGAGCGGCACGGAGATCAAAGGCAGCCGGTGTATAAGCCGACTGCCGAGCAAACAAAGGGCTTAGCTTGAAATGTAAATTTGCTCATCTTTACTTTTGAGCCTTGTTTGTCTAGTAACATAAAGACTTTATCTTGCTGATGAAAAGGATGGGCCCCTTTATAGAACTTTGTAATATGCGTCAATCACCTATCTGCCCTTCTTCCCTATCTTTTCGCCTTTCAACCCCCACCAGGAAGTGAAGTAAACTGATTCTTACCTAATGACTGTTTACCCCAGGCTGCTCTGTGGCAGCCATCTTGTGTCAATGTTGTCATCAAGAGGGAGGCTGGTCTAAGCCCTGTCAGGCCAGTCTAACTTGTCAGAGGACTCAGCTTGACTGAGCAAGCTGTAAGCCATCTAACAGTTCTACAGAGTCAGTGATTGAATCTCCTTCTCTTTCCTCCTCAGTTACAGGGTCCCCCCTCCTCCCCCTCTCTCCCGGTGCCCAGAACAGTCAGTGAGTAAATGAATCCTGTTATCTCCTTCCTCCATGCAGATATGCAGATACAGGGACCCCCCTCCTCCTCTCTCCCTGTGCCCAGGCAGTGAATGAGTCTGCTCCTCCTCTGTCACTGCTGCCTGTCTCCCAGAATGTCAAGCAACTACACAGGACTCCCATCTGATCTTTCCCCCAGCCCTGCAGCCCTGACCTAATGGCAATCAGGTTTCACTTAGTGTGTGTGCATCATGGGAAGGCCAAACCAGGAAGTGAAGAAGAAATGAAGACAACAACTGGAGCTTCAGGGACCTGCAAACAGCGGGAAATTCAAACGTAGAGAGACTCAGGAGGGAGGGTAAGTGTGAATACTCTGTGATAGTTTTTTTTAAATCAGCGACGGAGTTGTCCTTTAAAATCATTGTTTATCAATATAAATACATACATTGTATGGCTACATATTCGATACAGGGATACTTTGCATGGCCCAACTACTTGATTAATTGTGTCATGTAAAGGCACTGCAAATAAGTGCCGATTGGTGCCCAGATACAGCTGTGGACAATGGATGAAGACTGCCTGGTGTAAAAGAACCTTATGAAAATAAATGCCCAGGATCCTGATGACTAGCCCTATGCAGCTATGTGCTTATTTACTGTAAATCCACTTTCCCATTGATAGGTCCACTTTAAACCTTTCCAGTAGTAAATGTATGTCATAATCCTGGGGAGTATGGGGCAGGCTCAGAAGCTGAACCATACATAGTGTGTCCTAGTCCCATATGACTCCGATCCCAGTCATTTATTCTCCTAGATGCTGCAGTAAATAGTGACTGTGGAATCTAGTTGGTCAGACAGCAATTGGCAAAGCCCTCTGTCATCTAGTCGCTCCTCTCCTGGTGACATGACCGCAGAATATTGAGTAGTTAACATGGCTCTAGGCCTTCCATCTTAATACTAGTAGAACACACTGACAGTCTACATTCAGGCTGGGTTCACACTACGTATATTTCAGTCAGTATTGTGGTCCTCATATTGCAACCAAAACCAGGAGTGGATTAATAAAAAACACAGAAAGGCTCTGTTCACACAATGTTGAAATTGAGTGGATGGCAGCCATTTAATGGCAAATATTTGCTGTTATTTTAGAACAACGGCTGTTATATTGAAATAATGGCAGTTTTTTACTGTTATATGGCGGCCATCCACTCAATTTCAACATTGTGTGAACAGATCCTTTCTGTGTTTTTAATCCACTCCTGGTTTTGGTTGCAATATGAGGACCACAATACTGACTGAAATATACGTAGTGTGAACCCAGCCTTAAAATGTCCTGAAAGCAGTGGCATAGCTACCATACAGGCAGGGTAGGCAGTTGCTATGGGGCCCATGCAGGAGGGGGGCCCCAGGGGAGAAGGTAAGAGCGTGTGTCCTTCTCCTAAACCCCTTCTGTACTGCAGTTTGTAAGTGACCCAGTGTTTATTACATGCTGCAACACAAAAAAGGGTTAACAAGCAGAAGACAGGAAAATCTGCTCTGATAACCCCTGACCTCTGTTCTACAGCTGTGCCATCAAGTAGGAAAATGTGCAGAGTTCCTTGCAGAGGTCAGGGGTTATCAGTGCACAGGCAGTAAAGCTGATATAACCTTGTCTCCTGAACATTGGGTCACTATCACACTCCAGTACATAAGGGGTTAGGTAGAAGGTAGTCTGCTCCTGAACCTATGTATTTAACCATAAGGGCTCTGGCCACAAGAGATTTTATTTCTTATATATATATATATATATAAGCAATACTGTGTGATACAGTTTAACCCCCCAGGGGAGCTAAAAGTATGAGTAGAAAGTGATTGGCAGAGTTTCTGCGCTGATCAGCTGTTCTGAGCCTGTGCTACACTGTGAAAGGAGTTTGTTTTTTTCATTCATTGTGTGGCAGTGATGATGTGTGACCACACCACTGATCTGCAGTTACAGGTCTCCACTGCTACACAATAATATAGACAAACTCATTTCACTGTGTAGAGTGGGCCTAGCATGGGTTCCAGCAGCTTAAGGATCAGTCCCTTATGCCTGGGATAACTCCTTTAAATAAAAAAAATATACAAAAAAATAAAGAAAGAACAAAACAACCTTCCTATTAATCATATAAAAATGGAGAGATTCTGGCTCTGAGGTTTTTTTTTTTTGCTTTGACATCTAAATAACATTATAGTTTAATAGTTGAGACATTTCTGAACATGTACTGGAATGTCCCAGCAAAACAACAAGCCCTCACGCAGCTCTGCAGACTGAAAAATAACAATGTTAAAGACATACAGTAAGAATATGACAATCCAAATGAAATGCTTGCCCCACCTTGTCCCACAAAAAGCAAACCTATATAGCCCTTTTGACAGAACAATAAAAGGTAGGAGTTAAAAACGAAACCATTATTGCCAAAAATCGCCATGGTCGGAAAGGGTTGTAAGTCAGATAGTGTGTATGGAATGCTGTCTGCCATCTGCTGGTGAAAGGCACACATTACATGCAACATATTCACTTTCAACATCAGATGGCAGACCGCATTGCATGGCAATGGGAAATGGCAGAAGAGAAGAGAACATTTTCATAACTTTAGCATCAGGACAGTCCTGCTGGGTGAAGCAGTCATGTCCTACAGTGCCCAGCACCACCTTGAGTATTAGTGTGTTTGTGTAAGCAGTATGTGTGTTAAAGTGCAACATAATAAAAGCTTGCCTGTCTGGCACTTCTTATGCTTGGCAGATTGTTTGACAGCTAAAGAGCTTTTCTCTGCTACATTAACATGACCACAATGTAGAAACCTTTTCTTACAGACTTATTCACTCCACCACTTTCAGAGACAGCTTATTCAGGCTGCTTTATACCCTACATTAAAGGCGCTGCACAGCCTTCACATACATACATAGGGGGCATTTATCAAAGTTACAGCCGGGGCGTATGCCAGGGAGAAGATGCAGATTCACCCCTTCTCCCTGGCATACGCCTGCCGCATCCCCTGCTCACCCAACAGGCAGGGGGGGATTAGCAAGGCATGGAGGTGTAGCTTCCTCCCACGCCCCTCATTTATCATGAACCTACACCAGGTGTAGATTTCTGCGATGGCCATGAGGCAGGTGCTGATCGGGCCACATTCACAAAGAGGCGTGCGCCTCTTAGTAAATCCGGCGAGTTATTCGAGGGTGTGGCCTAATTTAAGCCTGCCAAACGCTGGTCTTGATAATTCCTCCCAAAGTTTTCCAAGTTATTAAGCAAGTGAAATACTACCAGGACTTCAGTAAAATGTGCAAAGCTTGTTCTTCACATAAAGTATTTTATTTATCGCATCAAATGTCTGGTGCCGATATCTAGTTTGTTAGTTTGCCTTGTGATCATCATTAAAAAAAAAAAAAGTTATTTTAAGATTTTTTTCTATATAATTAAGGAAGTCACAGTTCTCATGCAAAATGAGGAGGGAAAAAAAACCTTGCTGAACAATGCGAAATAGTTCCATGTCTTCAAAAGGTATGAAAAGAATTGATATTTCAGGAAAACTGAAGACAGCCAAACTGTGAATAGATATGAGACTGAGAGCACAGGAGAATGCAATCTGATAGACTTATTAAGAAAAAAGCCTGTCGGACAAATTAATCTTATTAAAAGGGCAGCTGTAAAAATGTTCGCAGCATACAGGAATGAGAAGCTGCAGATGTCTCCAGATTGTCAGGGACCTCTCAAAGCAGGGTCTTACACAGGCTGGCAGGTGTCCATAAACCTGTAGTTTGGCCATTTGTAACCAAAGCTCACACAGAGAAGGGTTTGCAGTGGGCTCAGAAATACCGTACAAGAAGACTTCTGAAGATGTATGTGAAGACTCCTTTTCAAACTGTTTTGTTCCCTGATGTATACCATGCTACACTGGATGGTCCAGATGGATGGAGCTTTGGGTGGCTAGTGAATGGCTTCTCTGGTTCAACAAGATTGCAAGGTCAGCAAGGAGATAGAGTGGTGATTTGGACCACATTATTCCAAGTGCTACTTCTAAATTCATCAAGGTAAAGTAAATCTGTAACCTGCAATTGATGTTCAGAACTGCTGGCGCTGTTAGGTAGCTCTTTGGTCAAGGAAACACATGGGACATTGGGGGTTTGCAAGCGCCCTAAAAAGAGAAGCCCGGCGAAAGTTTTTATTAAAGTATTGTATTGCCCCCGAAAAAGTTAGACAAATCCCCAATATACACTTATTACGGGAAATGCAGATAAAGTGTTTTTACCCTGCACTTCCTACTGCATCAAGGCTTCATTTCCTGGATAACATGGTGATGTCACAACCCGACTCCCAGAGTTTTGTGGTGACTGCTAGAGAGGGGCGCCGGGACACCAAGGGACACGGGGCGTAAGAGGGACACTGAGCATCCCCCTGCCATCATCCTCTCCAGCAGTCAAAGCCCGCACAGCTCTGGGAGTCGGGTCGTGACATCACCATTTTATCCAGGAAGTGAAGCCTTGATACAGTAGTAAGTGCAGGGAAAAAGCACTTTATAAGTGTAAATTGGTGATTTGTATAACTTATGGGGGGCAATACAATACTTAAATGAAAATTTACGCCGGACTTCTTTAAGTGCTGCAGGCTGGAGTGAACCCTCATTCTCCTTCCGATCCCTTCCCCTGTTTGGGACTTAACTTCCAGCCGATTTGTTAATAAAGCAGAGAGAGTGATAGGAGTGGAGCAAGGAAGAATTCAAGATTGAGAGCGCTTTGCAAGAAGAGCTCACAGTCTTCCAAAACTATAACTTTGGTTTAAGAGCTCTCTTTACTGGGTGGCACCGCGAGTGGGGGAGGAGCATGGTCTGCATAGCATGGTCTACAGCCCTGTACTCTGACCCAGGAAGTGTCCCGCACCTTCCAAATCATAGCAGATCTATTTTAGGCTGCGGCTTGCATTAGGGGACAGGACTGTGAAGGTAATCTCTTCATAGGTCCCGGACAAAGGGTGCTGCTATACTGTGCTCACATATGCCCAGCTTTTTCATTCATGCTTCCTGCAGTTTCTGTCAGCCCTTGTGTTTCCCATCCTCTCCATTCCTGCTATTATGTGTCTGCACTTACACTTATCTATACATACTGCTACTATAATGTGCCTGCACTTAACCTCAGCCATTCACACTACTGTATAGAAGTTTGTCACTGTCCTCCTGCACAATTCTGTGATTCTCACGTCCTTATTGGTCCATGCTGAGCACACCCCCTTTCCTCATTACTGTCATGTGACCACACAGACCTCTGACAGCAGGCCTGCTTCTCTATTCCGGCCTGTTGTACTACACTACTGCATTATAGGGATCTGCAGTTCCCTCTGTAGCTACAAACTGCTGCTGTTCTTTCAGATTTATGCACTTACTATACAGTAATACTCCACATGCTGACGACTATATTGTACAGTAACTTATAACATGACATTTAGCGGTTTCTAAATGTTTGTTTCATTTACATGTTTTTTTTACATGTTATTCAGAATAAAAAAAATATATTTTGGGGGTGTGGAACCAATTGTTTGCATTTCAGTGATTTCTTATGGGAAAATTTGCTTTGGTTTAAGAGTGATTTGGATTACAAGCACGGTCCCGGAACAAATTATGCTCATAATCCACTGTACTTCTCTTTAGATGTTTTTCAGATGGGTAATGATTGAATATCATCATCTCTTACAGAAATTCTCATTTGACTACTGTCCCCTATACTGTGGATGCAGAAGCCAGCTGACTGCTGTTAGCAACCACTCTAATTTTACACAAAACTGACATAGTAATATTACCTAGCAGGTAACCAAGCACTTTTCCCCAACCATGGTAGAAATGTGTATAAAACTACTAGAAGCACGTCCAATTAAATTCTAAATATTAAGTGTACATCATCTTTCACACCTATATTACAATGGTCTCTCAAGCTACAATATTAACTGGTTCCAGGGTGAACATTGTATGTTAAAAAAACTAAATGAGAAAAAATAAAGATTTAATGAAATATAAGTAGATAACTAATATAGATAAAACAAGTTGTTACATACAACAGTCAGCACCTGGAAACTCTAAATCTCTTTCTATGTAGAGGATCAGTGTGTTTCCAGGGTCCTGTACAGATCATACAGGGTCACAGAAAAATAAAATTAAGCCGCCCTCATTTGGTGCCCAAAGAAGCAGCTCATCCTGGCACAGGTCCAGCAGCAGTACAGAACATGCAGTATCACACTGTATTTGAGAGGAGATACTAGACGGCAATCAGTGCATGCCCTTCAGTAATACTGGGGGTTCACCAGTAAAATGGTCACCTTTATTGGTTAATCACCTAGCCTTTCACATGTGCCGCAGATCCTGACTGACTGTAGCATGGTATGTTGAGTCTGGTCTCAAGTTACAATGGTCCAGAAAGTTGAAAAAATGCTATAAATATTGTAACCTAAGGTCATTGTAAGTTGAGGGGCCACTGTATAGCCACCATAGGATAGTTAAGGTTTGTGCAATGACTCTAAAGAGTAAAACTTGGTAAATCCAATACAGCATCTGTAGGACATGTAAGAGAAACAAGTCAGATCATTAGAAGCCCCACTCTTAGCCTACAGGACTCAATGGGGTTATCCAGCAGTAGAAAAACATGGTCACTTTCTTCCAGAGACAGCACCACTCTTGTCTCTAGTTCAGGTGTGGTTTGCAATTAAACTCCATTTACCTCAAATGAAATGAATTAAAAAACCCCACCCAATCTGAAGACAAGAATGGTGTTGTCTCTGGAAGAAAGAGGCCATGTTTTTCTAACACTGGATAACCCCTTTGAAGAATCTGCCGCGAATGTCTAAGTACCAGATATTATAGGACACCTTCAGAGGTCCAAGCCTTGATGAGTTTTGGCAGCATAAGGGATGCCTACATAATAGTAGACTATATATGTGTAGTTGTTTTTGTAGATGTGTAAATAACGAAACATCATACAGTGATGAAAATTGTCTAAAACACAAGACGGATCTTGTGCTGCACCTTTAACTGAATGCATCTGCACCTTCAGTGTCACTCCCTGGAAATGACTAAGTGTATTTCAGTGTAACCTTTCACTGCATTTTCAGGTGTATCCAAAGATAACTTGAAATTATTTATCTTGAAGAAGCTCCAAGTACCAAGTAGCAGCCTGGCACTCTAGTACAGTAGAAACAGCAAAGTGCACACTTGTACAGGGAAAGGAGAACTGCTGAATTTAGACTCTAATGTACTTTATACTAAACAGTCACTCTGACCTTTACAAAACGGACACATAGGAACAGAATGTACAGGGGTGCTCTGTGACTATGTGGGCCAGTCTGTGAATTCTGCCAAAGGTAAATTTACTGTGCACCATATCAGCAAATAGGAAGCAGACAGGAGACAGATTATGAGATGACATTGCGTTATGTCAACAGCGGGGAACCTTTATCTTATTGAGGGCCATTCGTGCATTTATAAAATCATTTCAGGGCCATACACTACATGGCTGCTGCATTCAATGTTATGCTGTGCGCGGCAGTGACAAAGTGTGGATTGGCAGTACCTAGGTGAAGGTATTGTGCCCCCTGATACTCCAGGTATTGTATGTAAAGGGAACCAATCAGCACAGACACGGCTAGTTGCCTCGGGGAGCTGTACAGTACATCTATACTGTGCAGCTGGGAACCATATCAGCACAATCATGCTAACTGGTTCCCCTTAACCCCCATTATGCCCCTGGTAGCTGATGGTAACCCCTAGTGATGCCCCCGGTAGTTAAAGGAGAAGTCAGACCCCCTTTTTTTCAAAAGTGTTGGGGAAGAGAAAAGAAATATGTTCTCACCACCTCGGCTCCAGTGCTGATGGCCAGATACCGCCCATCTGGTCTCCCGTTGCTTCCTGGTCTAAGTGGGGACCCGGGACGTTACAGTTCCTCTCAGCCTCGGCTTCTGATTGGCTGTGCGGACTTGAGACATTACGTGTCATCCTCCCCCTCACTGACACTTGTGAAAAAAAACGAGGTCTGCCCATACTTTTCCTTTAATCCCTAAGTGTTATCCCTGGTAGTTCTAGTTAACCACCAGTGATGTCCTTGGTAGTCCTAGGTACTGCCCAATGATGCCTCTGGTAGTCTGTTTTAAATAAAAATTAAATTAAATAAAAAAAAATTAAACATCCCACTTACCTTTCCTCCACTTTCGCAGATGTATACAGCAACATACTTGCTCAGTGTCATTGACTAAACCAAGTCTTCTAGTCACTATATGCGGCCCATTTCCCACAAAATAGATGTGTCTATTTCAAGAAATGGACTTAACGCAGTTACCAGTAGACATTAACTTAATGGACCCACCATAAGTTACCATGGTATACGTCAGCATAACCTGGTGCTGGTATGTCGATGTACTGCCCGAGTCCAGCATGGACCCAGCCTTACACAGTGTTAGTTGTACATAGTATAGTTTTTTCTTTACATAAGTGACAACCAGCAGCCATATTGCTTTTAATGCTCCATACAACCTGAGGATAGGAGCTGTGCTGTTTTTGCAAGAAACCTTTCTAGTATCCCCCTATCCAGACCTATAACATTGAAGATGGTCAAAATAATTTGTCAGCGTCTCTAAGAGAACCAGATGCTAAATTTATCTTCATCTTATCTACTAGAGCTCTACTTACACCAGATGTTATTCAGTGACTAAGGACAAAGAAGCCTGCTGCATCTGGCCTCTAATTACAGGATGGTTGTATGTTTCTCTTATCGTCTATTGCATTTGATAAAGGGTCTCTCTTCTGATATTGGCTTTTAATGTCCATTGAAGGGTGTTTAAGAGACTAATAATTACTGGGAAATAAGCTCCGCTGTGCCGCCGAAAGTGCGATCCCATAAAGAGCCTGAAAACTCTAATTAGTTTTAAATAAATATTTGTAATTAAAAGTTTGAGGGTTTGTTACTCCAGAGCTAATTAGACACTGGGTAATTTCCCTCTGGTATTCATTTGCAGAGCTAGGTACAATTCATGTTATTTCTGATGTTGCAGCTTGTTAGGATATACTTTTTAATCTGCCAGTCACTGTGTGGCGTGTACTAATTGATGATTATTTAAAGGATTTGCCACAATTAACACATTCAGTTCTGGCCTTTATTTTCAGCTATCGGTACAGCAATCTGTCTTTAGAGACCGAGCTGAACATAAATCTAACTTCTACCTATGTTTTAATGGTTTAGTTCATGCTCTTGACTATACCAAGTCTATCTATCTTTCTAAATTTTCTGATGGCCAAAAATAAAACTTTAACAATATTCTTGCCAGTATATTCCCAAATATACTTGAGCCCTCATGAACCCCATTAAAGTCAATAGGGTATGTTTAGGTCCTTTTAGATTGAAACCCAGACCTGTCAGAGCAGTATATGGAAGTGATGTCACTAACATGTATAGAGCTTAAGGGTGCCTTCACGCCTACCGTATCGCAGTAGAAAATCCGCTGCGGATCCGCAGCAGGTTTAACTAAATGAATGAACACAGCATCAAATCCGCACTTACAAATCTGCTGCGGATCCGCAGTGGATTTGACAGTGCGTATTTAATGCTGTGTTCATTCATTTAGCTAAACCTGCTGCGGATCCGCAGCGGATTTTCTACTGCGATACGGTAGGTGTGAAGGCACCCTAAAGGGGTATTCCGGGCAGGAACCCCCCCCCCCCCCCGGTGTTACCTTAACTTAAAGTTTTAGCCCTAACTCCCCTCTAGATGGGCAAAATATTATTTAGAATACAGTTATCTCTGTCTCGCTCTCTCCCCTCCCTTCCGAGACACGGACATACTTTCATCTTTGTGGGCCAGGTTAGCTATACAAGCCCACAGACAGAAATGACTGTTCCTGGGAACGTTAATGTGCCTGATGTCTTTGTAAAAGAGCCTACAATGCAACTTAACTGAGTGACAACGCAAGATTGCAAGCAACTCATTTGATTGCTTTAAACTGCAGCTATAGTTTAATAGTTAAAATCAATGATAAATGCTACAAAAAGTCAGTGTCGCCCTTGCCTAAGGCTGGGAAAAAGGTCTATTCTGGCAAGGTGCCCGATGTAATTGAATGTACTTCTATAGAGGTTAGAGCTTCTTTAGCCAGATCCGGAACTTAGAATCTACACCTGCAGTCTGCGGAGCTATTCACACGTCAGATACTTTTGCAGAAAGTTCTTAGACTGAAAATCTGTATTATACATTTAAATTTGAAGTTGCTTCTAAATCACATGCGTAAATTTTTGCCAGCTAAATGCAAATGTATACAACAGTAGAATTTCATACAATAAATTAGCAGCATCCTAAATATAAAAATTCTGTCAGGCCTCTGTCTCCACTAGATGGCGCTTATTAAGTATGGCCTTCATGTTAGTGATTGTAACCCGACCTGCAATCACTTAGCTGATATTTTGTGGCAGCATATACAAATATTCTGAAGAAAAAACTGCGCATGTAGCATAGGGGACAGGTAGACTTACTGAAGATGCTTTCCACACACATAAGAAAGATACAAGAATACACACGTACAAAGGATAAAATAATACACAAGGATACAAGAATAAATGTAAAAAAGACACATAGCAATTATTGAATGTTTTATTTAAAAAAAAACAAAAAACAAAAAAACAACAACAAATCTACTTCCCATGTCATAGTAAAGCACTGACACATTCCATGTCTGTCCACAACAGGTTACGTTTCTTCTCATTTCCATTCCATGTCACCCACTTGTTTTTCCATCCAAATGTCCTGGTGTCAAATATTTTCTATGTTACGTTTTACTTACTGAAAGACAGATCGTGTCTACTGTGGGTAATGTAGCCTTTTACAACAAATCAAGTCAAATCCCCAGAACAATATTCAACATTCCCAATTTCTCTTAGTGGAGCAGATCCCAGCAGTTTTCAAGTAAACTAGTTTTTAGAACGTGTTACCAAGAAATGACCATGGCAGACATGTATCTACAGGATTTTCCATAGAGTTTGGATTGTATATGTGGAGTAACCACATCTGTTCAGACACTTGTTGTAATATATTCCAGCATAGTCCCACAAATGATACAGGTAAGAAGACTTCTGTCGACATATGGTATTGTGTGTCCATTGTTAGGCTTCTGTGACCTAACACACTGGTATTTTGGCAAAGGTCATTTCAGATATGTACAAACAAATGTGAGCGCACTGAAAGACAATTGTTATACGCAATGATTCAATCTAAGACCTTCCATTAAAATATGTAAAGTCCCCACAATTGGCAAAATATGAAACATACTTGTTATAATGTTTCAAAAAGACAAATGTGTTATGTTCTTCCATGGAAACAAAGTATACTAGTTAAAGTGTCACTGTCGTATTTTTTTTTTTTTTTTTAGAAATCAATAGTACAGGTGATTTTGAGAAACTTTGTAATTGGGTTTATTAGGCAAATATGGCATTATCTGCATTCAAAAATACTTTGTCCCGGCCCCCCCTATCTCTCCCCTCTCTCATATACTGCTCATTATCAGAAAATCATATCTTGTTGCATCAGACATGCCCCTGTCTGTTCTATGAAGAGGGGAGGGGAAGGAGGAAGGAGGGAGATTAGTCGGCAGCAGAGAGCAGAGGATTACACAGCGGGACCTGTGTGAAAGCCTCTATTCAGAGGTCAGTGCTGACTTAAGAGAAGATAGCCCAGTGATGTAGCTGTAAATAACTCTTTGTTGTCCTGTTTTGGTGCCTCATCTCCCTCAACCCCTCCCCTCTCCATAGAGAACAATGAAGATAGGGGGGAGGTTTAAACTGCTTTCTCATGATAAAAATGCATTTTCAGCTAATAAACCCAATTACAAAGTTGCTAAAAATTGCCTGTACTATTGATTTCTGCAAAAAAATAAAAAATAAAAAAAATTCAATGACAGGTATACTTTAAGGTAGAAACAAAGTCCATTGCTTTACAGACCCCCCCCCCCCCCCCCCCACACACACACAAAAGCCAGTTTCACACTAGCGTAATAAGGATGTATTTTTGTATTACAGCTGAAAGTCCTGTCCTGTCAAGACAGCAGGTTTAATGACCTGAACCGACAGCTGTTAATTCAGGTCACCAGACCCACAAGATTCAGGCCAGAACTCAAAGCCATAATACAGATGCAAAAATGTGTCCATATTACGCTAGTGTTAAACTGGACTATATTTCACCTGTCGAATCTGTAACCAGAAAATGTAAACCCTAGCACCTTTGTAATATAAACATACATTTAATGCCATCTGTGGAGAATCCACAGCAAAATCTGCATGTAACATGCTGATCTGTTGTCGGACTGACAATGTAATAACATCTGCTACACCTGGACTCATCCATGCGGCGTATACAATGCAGTCCCTTATGAATAACCAGCTCACGTATTAATGGCATGTTAATCAGGTTACTTAATATGTATGTGAAAGGCGCTCCAAGTATCTAACCTTCATCATGCAGTTGTTGTGTTGAGGAGGTAAGACCTTTGTGCCGCACAGATCCTGAAGATGGTGCTGCCTCCACTAACTTTAATGTAAGCAGCTTCATACCTCTGCTATGGAAGTAAATGTCAGTAGTTCTGTGTCCAGGCAAGCATTAGCTGTGAAATGTTTTTACATCAACTACATTACAAAGTAATGGTACTAGGAGGGAAAAAGAAATAAAGATGATGTATTACAAAGGTGCTATCAAGTACATCCACTGACCATATAACCCAATATCAGTAAAAGGTGAAGAAAGACCTGCTTTTTTTTGAATTTATAAACTCACAAACCATCTGCAGCAAAGGGGAAGCCTAACCTTACCTCATCTAAGATATAAGGTGTTATCTTTGTTAAGATTTTACTTTTTATAAAAGGAATAAAAGGACTGTGTATACATAAAACAGCAGACTGTCTGCCCTTAATTTCTAGACTATTATGCCACAGGGCTGCCCATCAGGTGTTCTTGCCGTAGAGACGTTAACCTCTTGTACCATTTCTCCTCTGCTTCCGCCTTGTCAATGTACAGCTGTCAAGAGAAAATACACAGTTCATTACTATGTATCATGAAGGCAGTTCATATGTAACACTGTATGTAAAAATCATATGTAAAAATCTAAAATAATTTATTCAGGCTTTTTTGCTCATTCATTATTGGATATATTTATCTACTATCATACTAGTGTATGCTAGTAACCTGCAATATATCCTCTATTAGGTATGCAAAAAATAAAAATAAAAAAGAGAACTTGTGCTCATTTAAGAGTCTCAAAACACAGGACTAGCCAGATATCCCTCCGGGAAGGACCCAGCCAAGGGGTGGCTCCTGTAGGGAGACCACCATATTAAGTGGCCCTATAAGTCAATGTAATGACAAGGGAAAAACCAAGGCCAGGTAACCATCCACATACAGCTGTTTTATCAGTCCCCTCATCAGCGTGGAGCAGGTTTCTGGGGGGGGGGGGGGAGCAATGCCTAGTAGAGCCAAAAGACAAACATCACTGATCTCAGGGAGACCAGCCAAACGATAACACTGTCATGTGTTTCGAGACTCTCAAATGAGGCTCCACAGGCCCTTTTTTTGTATATTCATGTTTCCCAGGGAGCAATGCATCTGGGATTTCACTGCATTGAGCACTTTAACCAGCACCCGGCAGTAATATCTTTGGCTGGAAGTAGGTTTTAACCTTACATCTTTTCCTCTTAGTATCTCTTATAGATGAAACAGTGGACCAATCATGCTGATCAGCAAGTTCACCGATTCTCCTTTAATGTGTATGGACTTTATATCTAATGTTGGTGATAGATTCCCCTTACATAGCTTTTAGTATGTACAGATAGACGCCGCTCTTGGCTCCTCATGAATAAGAATCCAGTGGTTTTTATGCAGCCGAAGGCCAACATCAGCAGCAGTAGTCATAAGTGTCAAGTGAAGCATGCAGATGGGCTACCCCCAGTGCACCAAATGAGCTCCATTGCAGATTTTGTTTTTAAAGCATATCTCCTGAATGCCACATTGGGTTAGTATAAGAAAGGCATCGCTGGGTTCAAGATGGGGGCAACTGTCAGCACAATACAACAGGTGTGTATACATAATTCGGTACTTTCTGGGATGCAAGGCCTTTTCCTTAACCCCACTGTACCCAACAAAATCTATAGTTTTGCTTTCATAAGCCCTCAGGATCTGGTGCCTCCACTATACTTAAACATAGAAGACAGTCGGCCGAAAAAGACCACTTGGTCCATCTAGTCTGCCCTTCTAGTATTCTCTTCTTATCATCTTAGGACAGATATGTTTATCCCAGACATGTTTACATTTAGTTATTGTAGATTTACCAACCACATCTGCTGGAAGTTTGTTCCAAGCATCTACAACTCTTCTAGTATAGTAATATTTTCTCATGTTACTTCTGATCGTTCCCCCAACTAACCTCTCACTGTCTCACTTGTTCTTGAGCTCAATTTTTTTTCTAAAAACACTTCCCCCCTGAACCTTATTTAGTCCTTTAACATACTTAAAGGTTTCAATTACGTCCTCCCCTTTCTCTTCTTTCCTCCAGACTATACAGATTCTTATGTCTTTCCTGATATGTTTTATGCCTGACACCTTCTACCATTTTGCCTACCACCCTCTACCATAGAGCTCCATACAGTGAAATCATAATCTCCCTACTGGTTATGCCTCTAGCTATACAGCCCAGCATACCATTTGATTTCCCTACCACCTGGTTGTACTAGTGACTCATTAAAAGGCTGTCAGGAATCACTACCTCTAAATCCTTCTCTTCTGAAGTGCATTATTTTACATTTAGAAACATTAAACTGCAGTTTCCAATGTTTGGACCACTTATCTAGTAAAGCTAAATAATTTTTCATATTACTGGCACCTCCAGGAATGTGCCCGCATGATGTCAGGGAACGTGTCACCAAAATTTTCTTTTACGGATTAGAGTCAAATACAAAAAAGTGTTCTTTTATTCTAATCTTTCTATTTTATGACTGTATTTTTTCACTTTTTGTACATTGTTAAAAGGGCTGCCATCTTGTCTGGGCTGTTTTTAACAGCATTTAGTGACATGTTTTACAGCCAGGCTCATGGACATAGATGGCAATAGACAGAGTCTGTCCCCTTGAGATGAATGCACTGAGCACGCTCTGTAACCTTTGAAGAGGTCATTCCAAAGGGAGCTGCTATTGTTTCCTCTATCTACTGGTGTCATATGTCGCTGTAATACTGTACAGACCACTTTACAGCATTCTCCTCTTATCACCACAGACACAACAGAAAGTCTCAGCTTAGTTTTAGCCCCAGTGTTGAGAATGAAAACAACAAGATGTCAGGATTATTTTATAATATAGATAGAACAATGGAAAATTAGAAAAGAGTAACCAAAAATTCTTAAAAAATGTTTAACATAAAAACATTATGTACAACACGTTAAATTAAAATTTATTTTGTTGAGACAACCTAAATATTTTTCTAAAATGTGGAACAAAAACTTTGTGGTGTCTTGAAAACTGTATGAAAAAGATTACGTGAGCAGAGAACTTACATTTGGGTGTGCAATGGAGTTATCGTCCAGATATTTGATAGCAGTCGGCATTGTGCTAACATCTGCTTCTTTCTCATCACCAAATGAGTCCAACGTACCCACACCTAATATGGCGGATTCATGCTTGTTCTCACTGGTTTCTGTGGACTAAAACACCAGAAAACATATGACATACAGAACCGCAGGCAAAAGTATATATACTTAGAAAGTTATAATAAGTAAGCACAGCAAGTATTGCTTATAGAATGGAGAAGATCCTTTTGATAATCCAAATGAAATAATACAAGCAACTGTAAGTAAAAGAAGAAAAACCCTACGCCAATGTTATATCATACATGACAAATAAAGATGGAGCACTACCACGTGTCTTTACCTTCAGCTATTAATGGCAGCTTCAGTAGTAAATGAGAATGAGCCTATTTGCTATAATTGTATGGATTCTGCCTCTAATTAAAAGTGACCACCTCTTGTATAGAAGCTGTAATTATGTTTAGAACTACGTCTCAAAATGGATACAATGGTGTCATGACAGGAACACTAATCTATAGCGGGGCTGCCCATTATAGATTATGTGTCCATCGAGACGTCAGTCTTCAGGATGAATCTGTCAGAGTACATCTATGTGAGGGACAGTGGGTTGAGAATCTATTTTCACCAAAATGAATCATTTCTCGTGAGGTAGCCACTACCATTTCTTCATACATAGTATTTGGAGACACGGCATATTATAATAATCAGTTCCTACAATGAATGGTAACAGGATTCGCGTTTATTTCTCCACTATATCTGGGTGTATGGCTGAGAGACATAAAGACTCTAATGACAGAGAGCAGTCCATACATTACTTAGCTGGTGACAGTAAACAGAAGGAAGTGTAATCTGCCAGTTACTGAATTACATTCATTTTCAGCCAATCCTTTCTGAGAACGGATGATGGGATCTCTGCCTCCTGTGTCTCTTTCTAGGAGGCTGGGATGCCTGACATATCTTATGTTTATTCTAATTACTACGACCCCCTCATTATACCAATGAAGTATCAGTACAGTCACAGGATCTCGTCTCCTATCTACAATCTACCATTTCACTCATTAAGGAAGAATTTCAGAACAGGAGGTGCTCTATAGAATTCTATGGAACCGACGTGTGATGGAATTTTCATCATTAGAATTACATTGCTTCCATATTTCAGAAGTTGAAATATCCTCTACTTGGAATTCCTGTTAAAGTGAAGCCTCGCCTTCAACTAACACAGTCTACACAGTCAGCAAAATTTTCATTGCCTTTTTGCTGTTAGATTAGTTTTTAGTTTGGATTTCATGAGGAAAAAAAAACAGTTGCTACTTGAAAACCATTATAAGCTGCTAGACACTTATTATTTTATTCTACTGATGAATGTAAATACACAGGACAGCTAAATTCAGACTGTCAGTCACATTTCTGACATAGCTCATCTATTTTTATAAGCTTGATACATTATCTATATATTGGTAACTGTAAAGGTCTCGAGGTCTGCCTGTTTTAGCAATGCCCATGAAAAAACAATTCCGGATCATCTATTTTTTATAGCTCAGTGATGTTCCTGGTTGATATGCCTATTAATTTTACTAGAAATCTGTAACTCATTGGCCAACTGGGTATTACTAGTTGTATCAGATGCATTGTTCATCTGTATTTCTCACTAGAAATCTTTAACTCAATGGCCAACTGGGTGTTACCACTTGGGGGCGTGTCCTACAAAATCTGGTACTGTAATTGCATAGTGTCAGACGCCCCCAATTAAAAAGAGGTGATGTTCCGCTAAGGTCGGGGTGAATGGCCTTCTCTCGGAGGACTTCAGGATTCGGAACGGTACTAGGCAGGGCTGCCCCCTGTTGCCCCTCATTTTCGTGCTAACCTTAGAACCGTTCCTCTGTAGAATACGCACCAATGGTGCGCGACACCACACAAAGTTGCGGCTTATGTCGATGATTTGCTTTTTTTGTCTCCAATCCCACGATTTCCCTACCCTCTCTGATTAAGGAGATGGATGCTTTATCTCATCTTTCTAACTTCAAGATAAATTTTGCCAAATCGGAAGCAATGAACGTGGGGCTTTCTGAATGTGTGGTGTCGACGCTTAGGTCCTCTTTCCGCTTCAGGTGGTCCTCGGGCGCCCTTAAATATTTAGGTATACTTCTCCCTTCTGATTTGCAGAAACTCTACGAGCTAAATTTCCCCCCTCTCCTATCTAAACTCCAGTCTAGTTGTGCCGAGTGGTCCAGGGGCTATTTCTCCTGGTTTGGACGTTGTGCCATCCTGAAAATGAATGTCCTCCCCAAGCTCCTCTATAGATTCCAATGTGTTCCGACGTCCATCCCGCTTTCCTTCTTTAAAGCTATGGTGTCCCTCCATATTAAATTTGTGTGGAATAACAACGCCCCCCGCCTGAAGAGGTTCCTACTGTGCCGCCCGAAATCTCGAGGCGGGCTGGGCCTGACGGATATCCGCTTGTACCACCAGGCCGCACTGCTCACTCGAGTGGTGGACTGGTGCAGGCATGCGGCTTTTAAGCCATGGGTTTCATTAGAGCAGTCCTTCGCTGGTGCCCCCCTCGCCTGTTTGCCATGGATCCACCCCTCCATTATCCCTTCTCTAAAAACTCACCCGACAATTGGTCCCACACTACTCGCCTGCTCCTCCCCAACCAGTAGACAACACCTGCTACCCTCTCACTCGCCCTGTTTCCCCGTATTGGGGAACCCGTCTTTCCCCTCAGTGATAGAGGACCCTGTATTTAGAGCCTGGACTAAGCATGGTAGGACTCGAGTGCAGGACTTTTTGTCCCGAGATGACTGGATGTCCTCTCAGGTTCTGGGTGACATTAGGGAACCAATGCCACTGGGACCATGGCGTATACAGCAGATCCGCCATTTCCTCCTCTCGCTTCCGATGCCGTCCTCCTTTGGCTCTTCCAGGACGCCGTTCGAAGCGATGTGCTTGGACAAGGATATGCTGCACCACTCGCTCTGCCTGACATATTCGCTCTTGATTTCTCCTCCAGATCAGGAACCTCCAGAGTTCCTGCTAAAATGGGAATCCGATCTGAATTTGACCCTCACCACCCCCCAACGTGATAAGATCCTTCTCTGGGTCCACAAGTCGTCCATGAATTCTGGGTTCCAGGAAGCAGGATACAAGATCCTCACTAGATGGTATAGGGTTCCTACCCGTCTTCATGCCATTTGGCCACATGTGGACCCTGTGTGTTGGCGGTGCGGCCAGAAAGATAGCACACACCTACACATATTCTGTTCATGCAGCTCCTTGCTGCCCTTCTGGGACGCAGTTTGTAACATGATTAGACGTGTCCCTAACCTTTCCTCTGAGCTCACACTGGCATGGTTCCTCCTGCACCACTGTGATATCTCGACCCAGAAATACAAAAAATCCCTTCTTCGCTTCCTGGTGATGGTCGCTCACGCTTGCATTCCCCTCTTTTGGAAAAAAACTACACCCCCTCCGGTGTCTCTTTGGATTACCAAGGTGAATAATCTGATGCTGATGGAGGACCTTACATCCTCCTTGACGGATTCCAACAAGAGATTTACTCTTGGATGGCTTGGATGGAGTTCAAAGACATGCCCGAGTACGCTGGCCTCTTAGGAGACCCGGACTAGGGGATGCTCGAACCCTTCTATGGAGGCTCGACACTGCCCCTCAGACACCGGTGGGGGGGGGGGGGGGGTTCAGGAAGGGCTTCTGCCCTGGTGCAGGTCCACATGGCAGTGGGGGCGGGGCAGTCTCACCCTCCCTGTCTCTTCCTTTCCCTCCTTCCACCCTCCCTTCCCCTCCTTCTTCCTCCCCCTCTGTTCCTTCTCTCTCCCCCTTCCCCGTTCCTCTTCCTACACCTCGGTTTGGGCTACTTTCTTTTCTCTGTTGAATCCTGGGGCTCACCACCCTCGTCTTGGGGGTACCCCAGGTGTCTATGTTCCTTTATCTCTATATAAATATTGAGGAAGTAGGGGGAATCCGGCGATGCCTGGTGTGTCGTGTAGTTGCTGTTTCTGCTTATTATGGTGTATGATGCACCCTGTCTTTACTATTGTTATTTATTTGTTATTGTTGCTAATTGCACTGTATGGGTGCAGGCTCCTTTACATGCACTAGTGCACCAAGGTGCTGTTGTATTTCCCTGCCTTTGCTCTAAATAAAGAATTAAAAAAAAAAAAAAAAAAAAAGAGGTGATGCAAAATTGATATTTCACAGCAGTGAATGTATTTACTAAAACACTGGGAATCTATTACTATAAAAATTCTATCAAATCTACCAGCGTTATAGAGCAAGAACTAAGCAAATTGATATACAGTATAGTTGTGTAGTAAAGGAGCCAGTATAACTTGTAACAAGAGATGAGCAGGTCTCCATGTGAAATGTTTTAGATCCTAATTAAAAAAACACTGATAAGTGAAGTCCCCGCTCTCGTACAGTACACCAAGTGACTGGGTGCAGTGTGTCTTGTCTAGTAAATATATGGAGTAGAAGCTGTGATGCATATAGCATCACCGCTTACCTACAGGCTACTTAGTGTATAGGAGAAGGGACACAACTAATATTAATCACAAATTCAGATAATAACTAATCCAACTTTTTGTGAATTTCACACAAAATCTGATTGGTGCCAAAATCGATCTGCTGTATTTGTCCTCTGTATTCCTAAAACCAGAATGAACATTCAGTCAGCATGTCAAGTTTTACTGAATCCTGTCCTTATCATGTTCTGCAGGCTGTTACAGCCACTTAAATGCTTATGTCTATATGTACTCCGGGAGTTGGCTGAGAAAGTTCATTCATTATTGCATTTTAAATTTTCAAAATATAAACTTTTTCAATATACAGTACTTCACAACTCTATTGTTTTTTTTTTGTTTTTTTTAAATCCACTGTCAGATATGATGTCCACTGTTTTAGCTGTGCACTACAGGAAATGTGGAAGTGCCACTATAACATCCCTGGTCCTCTCTATGGAGGTACCGCAATGAACCAGTATAGCAAGCACTGAGGCTCCTGTATCATCACGTACGGCTTCTAGCAGCTTGAAATAAATATATAAACAAACATTATTAAGTTGTGGTGCTTAAATATACACCATGTAAAGCATATTAAAAGTCTTGAAATACAACCGCGCCGGGCATGAATTATCCCCATAAATCAGTTTAAAATGGTTGCTGCTCATTTTCACAGGGCAGAAATGTGAATAAAGATCTCGTCGAGCAGTGTGTGCTAAATAAATTCTGCTGTGACCTTCAGGGCTGTCATAAAGCATGATTCTCAATGAAGTATGTTGGGCAAGAAAGGCTGCGCTCATAAACTGCCCGATCTCCAGACATGTACGGCAGGCTGAGAGAATTGACAAACTCATTTCAGACTGCGTTTAGCCCTCCACCCCTTTGTCAATTACTTTGGAGATGATAGGTTGCTGAGAATATAGTTTCGCTCCCTTCTTTGCAGTTCCGTATAATAAATATGTTTAACCGCTTCAGCACAGAATTTAATGGCCATTGGTTGCACAGTTTTTGGCTCCTTAGGACTTAAATTATGGGTTGCCTATCCCAATGCTGCTTTTAATTCTCTGCTCTGCATTGTCTGCTGGGTCCCCATTCCACAAATCAACTACTATGCCTATACCACCTCTGCTGCCTACAAGAGACTTGAGATACTGAGCATTCTGAATTAACTTAGCTATTATAATGGCTCATGGTCTGTATATTATTATCTATATACCAATATGACTAATGGGATAGAAAACAGAACAAAATGTATAAGTACTAGCAGAATATTTAATGGAGAACTGTATGTTGTGCCTTACAGTGAAAAATTACACACCACTGTAATATACCTATTGTACGAGTGCAATTCTCTTAGGCTCTGTTCACACTCCCATCATGGTTTCTGATGTAACAAAAATCTTGATGGAAATGCCAGACCCATCAAACGACAGACACCAGTGGCACCCCATGGACTCGGTTGACATACAGTATAGTGGAGCCCCATCAAGGTTTCATGTTATTTTAATAGAAGGGGTAAAAGGGGTAGTCTTAGATTTTAAATGGACACTGTCATTTAAAACTAAAAAATATATATATATCAGAGAAACACATCAAAAGTGTTGATCGGTCAGGGTCTGAGCGTCAGGGGAGCAAGCTGAGAAAGTATGCATGCAGCGCATTCACTCCCAACTCCATGTCACGCAGCAAAGAAGGTGTCCGAGCTGGAACAACATATCACATACCACTTTGGTGTCCCGACTTGATTTGAATACTTGTGGTATAAAAGAATCACTTTCAATGGCCTCGATCTCCTTCACACGTTTGACTTGATCAAGAAGCAAGGCCTGGTCTGTAACATAAAAAAAGTATGACAATCAACAAAATCTTGTATAAAATATCCTGATACACAGTTGGCAGGTACACTATAATAGGTCAAGATAAATTGTCGTCTTATTAAAGTGCATGTATCTGAAGCAGTTGAGGAAGAAAATCCATTTAACTGTATCAACATCACTGACTGACATTTATAATCCCCAAAATAAAACAGAAGCATAAAAGAGAACTCCGGAGAAAACAAAAAATGCAGTACATAGCCAAGGATGTATACTTACCTGTCCCCATGCCCCAGCAGTGCTCCCTGTCCTGCCCTCAGTGACTGGGGCAGGACACCGCTTCAGTTCCCTGCACCCCCCTGCCAGCCCTGGATTTTTTTTTTTTATTTTGACCAGACTTCTCCTTTAAGAATAACTAACAGAAAAGCTCAGGGGAAAATATTTTTCTAGTCCTTGGCATTACTATGGTGAAGATCATATGCGACCCTGCTCCTCCTCTTACCAAGGGGCTTTGTTTCCTTCATAAGATGCCAGTTCTGGTCACAAAACTCTCCAAAGCAACTAACCAATTCATACAACTGCTGTGTGGATCAGAGGTTACATTCTTTATAAAACTTACATTCAGCATCTTACGGAATTACATATCAAAAGTGTTCTGTTTTGTGTTTCTGCACTTCCTGGTTAAGCAGTTGTACACAGTACTACAGGTTCCAGAATGCAATGCTTTCCCTCAGCTGTTCATCACAGTCCCCCACCCTGCCTATTCCCCACCCAAAGCTGCTGCAGAACATCTAGGCTGTGTTCACACATTGCAGTTTCATTATGTTACTGAATTATTTGCAGTAATTTATGATTTCATTGTGGTCCCACCCACCCACACAGCACGTTGTATTCTCTACCTGTGACACCACACAGCACACTGTATTCTCTACCTGTAACACCACACAGCACACTGTATTCTCTACCTGTGACACCACACAGCACGCTGTATTCTCTACCTGTAACACCACACAGCACGCTGTATTCTCTACCTGTAACACCACACAGTGCGCTGTATTCTCTACCTGTAACACCACACAGCACACTGTATTCTCTATCTGTAACACCACACAGCATGCTGTATTCTCTACCTGTAACACCACACAGCACCCTGTATTCTCTACCTGTAACACCACACAGCACGCTGTATTCTCTATCTGTAACACCACACAGCAGGCTGTATTCTCTACCTGTAACACCACACAGCACGCTGTATTCTCTACCTGTAACACCACACAGCACACTGTATTCTCTTCCTGTAACACCACACATCACTGTATTCTCTACCTGTAACACCACACAGCACACTGTATTCTCTACCTGTAACACCACACAGCACACTGTATTCTCTACCTGTAACACCACACAGCACGCTGTATTCTCTACCTGTAACACCACACAGCACTATATTCTCTACCTGTAACACCACACAGCATGCTGTATTCTCTACCTGTAACACCACACAGCACTATATTCTCTACCTGTAACACCACACAGCACTGTATTCTCTACCTGTAACACCACACAGCAGGCTGTATTCTCTACCTGTAACACTGATATTGGAATAAAGTAAATACATTTTTAAATTTTTTTTTTTCTTTTCATTTCCACGCACATACTATGATTAAGCATCTGTTATCTTTGAAGTTGAGCCCCACAATATGGTTCTGATCCTCTCTGACGTTTAGCATAATTTACTTTGGTTACTGCATCATTTTTGTGAACATGCTGCAGTACTGCAATGACACTGCGACATGTGTGAACACAGCCCTAATTTCACTGCACACTTCAGCACAATCAGAGAAATCAGTGCAACACCTGCTTCTGGCCGGTCGGAGATGGTGAATCACATCACATCCTGCCCCCTATCTGCATCATCAGCCTGATCTCAGCAAACACACACAATGTAAGACAGAGGCATGAAAGATTTGTTTTCTAAGGGGGGAGAGCAGAAGGAGCAAGAGACAATGTGGATTTGCACAGGGGCTATTTTTTTTCACTTCCTGGATTTCTATCAGCTACCAGTGTGGCAGAAGCGTACAGATATGGTAGTACATTGTATAGGCACATATTTAACTTTTAATGTACTTTTAATAGAAAACAGGTTTTTCTTATCCGGAGTTCCCCTTTTAGTTGTCTTTAGATGACAGTATGGGTGTTCCATGATATCGTACCTATGGCCTATCATTAGGATAGACCACAAACATATGATCATTGCCATGCCATGTACAACATTTTTTTTCACCCAGAAACAGCCACTATCTTGTCGCATGGCATTTTTTTTGAATGGGTAAAAAAAAAAAAAATCACAAATCGAGGAACCACTAAAAATGTGCAGAATGCAGACATCCTGAATTACTATTTCTTTTGTAATAAAAATTTTCTCTAACGTAATAGTGCTACAAAACAGCTAATTTTATAGCTGTATAAGCTATGACTGTACTCTTCGTAAATACGCTACACCTCAGATCATCTATGTTTTAGTGGCCCTCTAATAGAAAACAAAGTAAAACTAGCCGGTCTTCTCATCACTATCGCAATGATAGAAATGAATCTGTCATAATGTGGAGAGCTCATCTTGCTGCAATCTGTCTGCAAACCTATACTCATCATTAACCATTAGCCTTATTTGTATGCAGCATTTATCCCTGACAAACAGATAGGAAATGACAGGCGGTATGAAATTACACAGGGGCGGGAACAAGTCCGAAAATAAATAAATATCCTGAAGAATGTTTCTTACAGTTATGCAGATGACATTAACATGCCTGGAGTGAACTGTGAGGAAGTGAAATCCATTAGTGTCTGATACTTTTTGACAAACACATTATTGGGAGATAAAATGACTTCTATATGATGTTTGTCAGATGTCAGTAGAAAGGATATCTATATTTCATAGGAAAATCAAAAATAATGGATGGAGAAAGCTAAGGAGCTACAGAAATCAATGCTGGTTCTGTAAAAGTCCTTGCTGAAAACGAAAATGAAAAGACATTCCAATAATAGCTGATGTCTTGTACGGAAACCAGACGCTCATTTGCTGAATACTCAGAGCGGCCGATAGCTTTTAATTTCTTCGGATAAGCTGCCTCTTTGGATTTCTGCTTATTTCTCCTAGTTTACATAACCTCATGTAAATTACAATTACTTCACGAAGCCTACATTGCTAAGCTGGTAATGGGGCACTTCAGAAGGGGGAGTACTGGTGTAACGCTAAAGAGCCAACATATTGCTGTGTGTAACTATAAGGATAGCCGGCATAGAAGTTGGTGTACTTACTGGAAACTGTGGATAGTGGAAAGAGAGAAAGAAAAGACTAAAAGGAATTTTTTTATGATTTTTTTTTCACACAAACTTTGTGAGATGATAAAACCTGCTGATAGGTAGAACACAACAATCCTGTCATTCAAAAACGGTCACCCAAGACCCAGAGCCTATAGTTTACTTCTTTGGTTTGAGCAAACAGACAGTAGTTTTTCTAAAAGTAGCCAGTTTTAGAAAATAATTTATATATAATGCCAACCAGGGGGATAATTTTTTGTTTTACATGACGCCTTTTATTATTAAAAAAAAAAAAAAAATTAAAATTAAAAACAAAAAGCGGAAATTGAAGAATACATTAAAAAATTTAATAATAGTAGAAGGCCAAATCCATAGCTCTGGTACAAAACCATTAGAGATGGATTTTTAACATTTGCTACAACACTGATATCTAAAAGCAGTAACTGGCCTGTATATAATTTATGTATATATGTGTGTGTGCAATTCCATCCATGATATAACAAGTAAGCTACTATAAAACAAAACACATACCAATAAATGATTCATAAACTAGACACTGTGATCAATATGATACAGGCATCTGTTGTTCTTTAGCATTAGCATATTAATCTAACTGATATAATATACTGAAAAAAAAATATATTATATATATAAAAAATCCACAACGGAGTGCACTCTAAGTAAATGCAGTCGGAGTGCCAGCAGCTGGAGGCTGAATCCACGTCTCCCCACTATATATTCTCAAGAATTCCGCAGCACTTCCTTTAGTGAAAAATCAAAACTTGTTTATTCCATAACGGTCAAGGCTTGAGAAAGGCCTTGTGATGAGGCAGAAACGTTGCATGTATCTTTTGACCGTTATGGAATAAACAAGTTTGGATTTTTCACTAAAGGAAGTGCTGCGGAATTCTTGAGAACATATATATATATATTTTTTTTAACAACCAACTGTTTAATTCAAGTTTTTATATCGAGCACTTTTGTATTTTATTTTTTTTAAAGGGAAATATTTTTTTCTTACTAATTTTCCATGTCATTAGCTTTATTTTTAAACAATACTAAAATCTTATAAAAAAAAAAATTATATATATATATATATATAAATTACACTCTAAGTTGCAACACTAACAGAATATGTCTCAGAATCTAAAGACACTTACTGTTAGACAGGGACAGGTATGCCATGACTAACATGTTAGATACTAACATCCCCATACTGTAAGAGATCTGTTGTTATTACAGTATTTCCTAAGGTGTTCAGCTGTAGAATGTCGTGAAAGAAATCACTACAGCCATTGAGTCAAAAGGCAGTTATTGCCATCAAACACTAGGTGGCAGCGTCCAGCAAGATAACAACTGATGAGACGGGAAGGATCTATGGGAGACAAGGATGGGGTTTCAATACAGAACCTCAGAAACTGATTAATCAGAAAAAATGTCATGAATGATAAAGTGACTGAAGCAATGTTTTAAAAGCCCACAAGCTTACAGTGTATAATGTGTAACTCTTCATTATGCTACACCGTCTTTTACTGTAGCAGCTTTTATGTCGGCTCCCCTTCCGTTTGATTTTCAGCATTAATGTGTTTGTAGGTTTATTGTGAAGTGCAGTGGGAAAAGTTTCCCCTATATCAATAATGGGTAACAGTAAAAGTGTATACGGTCTATGGCTCTAAAGTTTGCCTAGTTAATATGTGTTAGTGGCAGTGCAATTCCATCCATGATATAACAAGTAAGCTACTATACAACAAAACACATAGCAATAAATAATTCATAAACTGGACACCGTGATCAATATGATACAGGCATCTGTTGTTCTTTAGCATGAGATATTAATCTGACTGATACAATATACTGAATACACATATATACATCATTACGTATAGTATTCTGGAGTGCTAGAGCTTATTACACAAGGTACTGTATACCAGTTTTCTGGTGGACAAATTCTGCACTTTTTGTACACAAGCCGTATTTTGCACAAAAGCTGCAACTTCTTACAGTGTTGTGTCTAGCACTTTTTCTAATTGTATCACTGATGCATCTTATTACACAACAATTTTATTAATTTGGAAAGTTTCCCCTCTATCTTCTCTTTATACAGCGCTGACATTCTGTTTGAGAATACATAACTCTAATTAACCGATCATTAAACAGTGGGATAAATAGAAAGAAATGGTATAATATGGATAAAAATTGTACATTCTGTGAAAGCTATAAGAAAAGGCTAAAGCTATTCCAAATGTATTATTGCCTTGTGCCAACTTTGCTGTAAAGTGTTTTCCCTGTAACCATAATAAGACCCCAATGTCCAGTATGGGGCCCACTGCCGCACATTCTTAAGTGTGTTAGGCTAGTTTCACACTGCGCTATACAGTGTCTGTGAATGTGTGAAAGCACATATATGGCTTTTAATATGAATATGCGTATATATGAAAGCACATATACTGCAGTATATACGTCATTTTACTGCATCCAGCTCAATGGAATAGTGCAGAGGTCTATTTCATTTAGTGGACCCCTCTGCATACATCCTGAACAAAGGACCAAGCACTTTTGGACTCTGTTGGGTATATGAGGGTTATTTTAAGGGGAATAATTGGATTTTTCAAATATTTTTTTCTATTCATGAACCAGTATTCAACAAGTGAATAATTTGCATATTATGTTTAGCATAATCCAGGATTTGCACCCAATTTATCATTTTTATTATTATCTTAATTTATTATCTTTTTTAAAAAGTCGCACAAACTGGTGGAGGCCTACGTCTGGTCAGTAACAATTGAATTTGTTTGCGTAATTTTTTCCAAATATTCTGCAAAAATTTTGTTTACAAATTTTTGAAAAGTTTGTTGAATTAGTCCTATTTGGCTGAGTAAAAAAACAGGCGAATACTCACATGTTTTAGACTCAATAGTAAATTACCCCCATCTTCCAGTACCTATCCCGATGCTTACGTTAAATGGAACTTGCTGTACTCTCCTAAACGCTTAAGTGTTGTTTACTGCAACCAATCTGACCATTATCTTAGGTTAAAACCTTCTACAAATAAAAATAAAAGGCAAAAAATGATTGGCTGCTGTGGGTCAGTACAGTATATGTTTTTGGAGAATGGAGGATTCTTAAGAATACAGGAAAAGATCCTGAAAACATTAAAAACTGATTGCTGGAAGTCTGGAATCCACTACCAACTACCAGACTTAAAATATGTGGCTTTTTATAGAAAAACTATATTACACCACACTCCAAACATAAAAAAAAGAAAAAAAAAAGACAAAATGTACCACCACAAATGTGCAAGAAAATATATAGCACATGCCATAAATAAAATGACACAATCCCTATGTTAGTGACTACATAACTTGCTTACACAGTCACACACTCACTTCACCGCCCATTGGCCGCACACACGTCCTTATTAACATTGTGGAGATGAGCGAGGTGCCTGCATGTCATCTCCCGACACCCCAGAACAACACCCGAGCTGTCACACTGCAGGCCACACCACATTTGTCACAGAGATACACTGTTGCCTTCTTCCTTAGCACACACAAAAGATATGTAATTCAATGCTCAATTTACCCTTGTCTCGTAGGAGATTTTTTCCCTGCTAATTGATAGAAATTAAGCCATTAATCAAGCCACTAGCCATCATTCAGCCCAGAGAAGATGAATACAAACTTTCATAATAACCACCTTCCCCATTTTAGTGTTCATTAGCATTAATTTTTAATGCAATTATGCTATTCTTTTACGCTGAGCTCATAAATTACTGCTCTTTTGTTGCTAGCTGGCCTTGTAAAAATCCAAAGTAATGCTCGGGGCTGTGATCTTAAAGGCAATTACTGGTCCCCCTTACGCCTGTGTTTGCATCCCATATAACCTCTATGCAGGGAGCGCACAGTGACAGGCATGCCCACATAAACTGATATGATCGGAGCACACGGGACATGTAATTGAGAGATAATATCCCACTTATCTGAAGACTAAATCTATCACATGGACCTACATATTCATGAACCTTCTAACTATATGTGGTAATGAGAGAAATATAATATTCAGACATGCACATACACTAATTAGCCACAACATTAAAACCACTGGCAGGTACACTGAATAAGTATAAATTATGTGAACTGATTGGGGGGGAATTTATCACTGTATATTTCTGTTGCCAGTCATGCATCATGTGTACCAAGTGTGGTCTGAGCTGGAGTGTCACACTCCATGTGTCAATTGTCACATTTGATAGATTAGCTACCACTGCAAAAGACAAAGCAAAATTGACTTCATCCTAAGAGTTTTGGTAAAAGTGAGGTTGTAGGCAAAAAGTCACTTAAAGAGTACCTAAATAGTTGTGTAAAAGCAATAATAAATCTCCCCCAGGTCAAGCCGTGTACTATATCAGACAGTTCTGTACATTGATTTTTTGGACGCAGGAAAATAGGCAAGTGTAAGGATCAGAGTAACTCCAACAAGGTTTAAATTGTGAGGGCTCCAATGTCAAAAATAATAATCCCCAAATGGCAGTGACCTCTTTCAGCAACACAATGTGCCCTACCACTGCAACAATTGCTTAGCAATGGTTTAAAGGGGTATTTCACTCAAATATAACTTTTCATGTGTTGCTGCCCATGGTGAGACTAACAATTTATTCCCTACTTGTTAATATCTATTCAGTCGCCTTCCCTCAATTCTGATCCTGCTGCTTTGTGATGAAGACTAAATAATCTGTGTGTGAGCTTTTCTCCCTTTCTCCCCAGCCCTTCCGAAACGGTTCATGTAAACAAGTCCTAGTAGGCTGTATCTGCAACTTTGTAATGCAGGGAGGATTCATCTGAGGTCAAGTTAATAATATACTCATTGTGATTAACCCTACCACCATTACAGAGTTGCTACAAAGTTGCTGCCTGAACTGGTGGTCTCTAGTGACTCTTGCCTGCCCAGCTGGCTTTGGTTAATAGATCTCTCCCTATACGCAAACAGGAAGATATCTATAAATGAAGGCAGGGAGGGTGGGGGAGAAGCTACCAGGGAGCGCCCCTCTGACTAATGGTTCAGGTAGTATGAAAGTAATGACATGTTCCCTTTAAAAAAGGTTATTAAAAAAACCCACATGGCTTTTAATGAGTAAAAAAAAGTTGTGGCTCTTGAAGTGTGGTGAGATGAACACTTTTTAAAATCATAAAATATGCTATTGTTGTGCAAATGTCGAAAAATGATCATGGAAACCTATACATATTTGGCACTGCTGTAATTGTACCAAACCCTAACCATACATATGTCCTAAATAGTGAACAGTGCAGACTTTTTAAGAGATCTGTGTTCTCTCCTGACCCGTCTGGTGTAGTAAATTCTAGAACATCTTATACTCTCTAACAAAAAATGTGTAACTAAATCTGGTTATAACAGAAAGTTGTACAGAGTTTTAAATTAATTCTAATAAAAAACAGGGTATCATGTGTCCTATCCAGCTTCTCATCTACTGCACTCCCAATAAATTCAGATTGCACAAAATATAATCTCAATGCCACATGGGATTATTTCAGGGTCTGTCTTTGTCCCTTCTAAAACCAATTTTACTAGGCAAAGGAGTGGTAAGATATATGCAAAATCATATTATTTGAACAAAACAGGTGGCATTGTGGCTCAGAGAGTAGCACTGTTGCTTGCAGCATTGGGGACTTCAGATTCCTCCCACCCTCCAAAACATACTGATCGGGCAACTTGGAATTTAGATGGTGAGCCCTAATGGAGACAGGGACCAATCTGAGTGGTGCCAAGCTATGTAAAGTGTTGTGGAATAGGTTGGTGCTAAATAAAGAAATTATTAATATATTATTAAAATAGGATTAAAATTTGGAGATCTAAGGCAGATTGCCACTGTGGCACCTGGTGTTTTACCCAATAACAGATGAAGATCTGTGACTACAGTACTATTTAGTGCAGGGGTAGGGAATCTTGTAGTTCTTCAACAGCTGGGGAGCCAAGGTTCCCTACCCCTGATTTAGTGCATGGCAGTGACTGGTATCAGACCCCTGATGAGAGTAAAGGTTGAAGTGTATACTGGCTATAGGAAAAATTCTGCACACACTTCCGCTAATGCATGGCGATAAGACCATTTTTCATACAGTAGATAAGCTGCTAAAGATGGGGAGAGCTGTCAGCTACAATGTCTAGATAAGATCAGATTATGATACTAAAGCACAGAAAAGGTCCTGCAATACATTACTAACCTGCCCTGACATGTTAAATGGGTTTTCATTGATTATAAGCTTTCAAAAGCACAAAGAAATATAGTCACATTTCAAGAAAAGTCGACTTCATTCATAAACTTACAGCTAGGAAACAAAGCAGTAACACAATGTGAACGACCACATCACATTCTGGACACTGCTTGACTAATGTCTGGTCTGTCTGCTTGTGAAGCAACATAGAAAGATAGAGAACCAAATCTTATACTAAATGCAGGCAATTATTTCTTCACAAAATTAGCTTTGTGTTTAGTTGTTCTTTTAATCGATGTGTAGGATTGTAATGATGTTACCATGTAATAACATGAGAATTATAGCAATCATAGGCCTCAGATATTGTCTCCTTTTTTTTTTCCTTTTTAACAGTTACCGTATGAATCCATATAATATGAATACTATATCAGCGATATTGGGGGAGATTTATCAAACATGGTGTAAAGTAAAACTGGCTCAGTCGCCCCTAGCAACCAGTCAGATTCCACCTTTCATTTTCCTAAGTGTCTGTGAGGAATGAAAAGTGGTATCTGGTTGCTAGGGGCGACTGAGCCAGTTTCACTTTACACCAGTTTGATAAATCTCCCCCATTGTTCCTGGAAGCTTCATACAGCTCGAAAATTTTACAAATTGGTGGGGGATAGTTTTGCATTGACCAGCCCAGATGATCTTTAGATCGTCCAGGTAGTCCATAGGAGAAAGCCGCAGTCTGCTGATGCTGCTCCTATTGCGCAGAGTGATGGCCTGCAGACCGTCACTAGCAGCATTGTTGTCTTTCAACGGCCGATAATCGCTAGGTGTAATAGGGCCTTAAGGTGATCTGGGAGAGTGAAGAGGTAAATGTCTGTATCCCTGGTGGTCTATAGCAGAGAAGAGGTTACTGCCAGGATCCATGATGGCTTAGGCCAGAAAATTAGGTTCTAGTGGGCTATGATAAGATATGAAAGATATGAAAGAATGAATTACACCATTCCTGTTGGTATAGAGCAGTTAAGAGGTTAATGTAAGCATCTTTAGTAGCCTAGGGAAGAAAAAAATTTAATGTTTGCAACCCTAGTGGTCAGGGGCAGTAAACAGGGTAAAGATAGCATTTTTGGAGCATTTTTGGAGGTTTCGTATTTGCATTACTGGCAGTCTATGGCACAGTGCATATCCTGATGGTCAAGCTAAAGCTTCCTGTTATTTTGGTGCAGTGATCACAGCGACGAGTGCAGGGAGGGAATAGGCAGCACTGTGTAGCTGTGCCTGTGCAGCCACACACCACTTCTTGCATGATTTTGCTTGATCTCTAGGAAGAGTTTATAGAGGCAAGAGTAAATTATCCATGAGTGTGGCCTCTAAGTGGCATGGCCAAGAAGATCATATAGGACAATCTCAGATTAAGTGGTGGGAACCCTGAGCCTCTGATTTTGGGTAGACATCCAAATTACCCACATTACAATCCTTCACCAACTATCGTAACAACATAATATAATAAAATATTTTCACATCAATAATAATCCATGTGAATAACAAATAATAAAAAAGGGCTCCAGTCCAGCTAAGGAAGACTGTCAGACTATGACCTGTTCATTTCTGATCTGATTTTAGATGTTCTAATAATTCTATTAACCCCTTTTTCTGTCTGCATATTTATTACTCCTCACCTTCTTAGTGCCATAACTTTATTTGTCCATATACAGAGCCACACAACGGATTTTGCAGGATCATTTACCATAAATTGCATTGCAAAACAGAAAAAAGAATATATATATACAGTGATACCTTGGTTTAAGAGTAACTTGGATTAAGAGTGTTTTGATTTAAGAGCTCACAGTTTTTCAAAATTGTGACTTTGTTTAACCCTTTAGGGACCAAGCCTATTTGGGCCTTAATGACCAGGCTCATTTTTCAAAATCTGACCTGTCTCACTTTATGCGCTTATAGTTCAGTGATGCTTTAACATATGCTAGCAATTCTGAGATAGTTTTTTCATCACATATGGTACTTTGTGTTAAATTTGGTCACTGTCTTTTGTGAAAAACATAAAAATATCATGAAAAATTAGAATAATTTGCACTTTACAAACTTTGAAATTCTCTGCTTCTGAAAAAAGAAAGTTGTATGACATAAATTAGTTACTAAGTCACATTACCAATATGTCCTCTTTATTCTGGCTTCATTTTGTAAACATATTTTACTTTTCTTGGGTGTTACGGGGCTTAGAAATGTATCAGCAAATTATCAAATTCTCATGAAATTTCCAATACTGATTTTTTTAGGGACCAGTTCTTTTTTTTAAGTGGGTTTAAGAGGCTTGTATACTTGAAACCCCCATAGGTGACCCCATTTTGGAAACTACACAGCCTAAGGAATTAATCAAGGGTTATAATGAGCAGTATGACCCTACAGGGGCTGGAGGAAAGTATTCACCATTAGGCCACAAAAAAAATGGAAAATAGAAATTTTCAAATTATAATAAAAGTATCTCATTTTCACAAGCAACAGGAGAAAAAAAGCACCCCAAAATTTGTAACGCAGGTTTTCCTGACTACAACGGTACCCCTTATGTGGGCATAAACCACTGTATGGGCACACAGCAGGGCTCAGAAGGGAAGGAGCGCCAATTAGCATTTTCAGTACAGATTTTGCTGTACAAGTTTTCAGGCGCCAGGTGCATTTGCAGTGCCCCTGTAGTGCCGGCGAAGTGAACCCCCCCAAAAGTCACCCCATTTTGGAAAGGTAACCCCTCAAAGAATACGTCTTGGGGTGCGGTGAGCATTTTGACCCCACAGGTATTAGAAGAAAGTATTTAAAATTAGACAGTAAAAATGAAAAACTAGAATTTTTCCAATAATGTGTTTGTTTAGTTTGAAATTTCTCAATTTCTCAAGAAACAGGAGAGAAAAGGCACCCCAAAATCTGTAATGCGGGTTCTCCCAAGTAGAAAGGTACCCCATATGTGGGCATAAACCACTGTATGGGCACACAGGAGGGCTCAGAAGGAAGGCAGCGCCAATTAGCATTTTCAGTGCAGATTTTGCTGTAGAAGTTTCTGAGCGCCAGGTGCGTTTGCAGTGCCCCTGTAGTGTCAACAGAGTAACCCCCCCCCCCCCATATGTCACCCCATTTTGGAAAGTGCACCCCTCAATGAATACATCTTGGGGTGCAGTGAGCATTTTGACCATCTGGGGTGTTTATGGGCAATCTGGGGGTGTTTACTGTCTATCTGGGGTGGTTACAGGCAATCTGGGGTGGTTACAGGCAATCTGGGGTGGTTACAGGCAATCTGGGGTGGTTACAGGCAATCTGGGGTGGTTACAGGCAATCTGGGGTGGTTACAGGCAATCTGGGGGTGTTTACTGGCTATCTAGGGGTGTTTACTGGCTATCTAGGGGTGGTAACGGACAATCTGGGAGTGTTTACTGGCTATCTGGGGTGGTGACGGGCAATCTGGGGGGGGGTCACAGGCAAACTGGGGTGGTGACGGCCAATCTGGGGGAGGAGTGACAGGCAATCTGGGGTGGTTACGGGTAATCTGAGCGGTTACAGGTAAACTGGAGTGGTTGTGAATAATCTGGGGTGGTTACAGGTAATCTGGGGTGGTTACAGGTAATCTGGGGTGGTTACAGGTAATGCGAGGCGGTTACAGGTAATCTGGGGTGGTTACAGGTAATGCGAGGTGGTTACAGGTAATCCGGGGCTCTTGACTTTTTATCCCGTCACCAATGATTTCTGGTGACAGGGGATAAAAAGTGCCGGCAGCATTTGGAACAAGTGATCAGTGGTATATAGTATATACCGCTAATCACTTGTACCAGGACCACATCGGCTAGTCCCCGATCATTGCCCCATGCTCAGAGGTGGAGAGAATGAGAGCTTGATCTTTTTTTAAGGGTACAAACACACTTGCCGTATCCGCAGCGAGTTTCTCGCTGCGGATCCCGGCACTGTGTACTCAATGGCAGACAAACTCACAGCAGGAATGTACATCCCTGCTGCGAGTTCATCCGCAGCCCGCCCCGTTAACCCCCCGGCCGCCGGAGACTATACGTCACCTGATCCCGCTCCGGCTTCCTCCGGGGCTCTCGATGCGGTGGTGCAGCGCAATGATTTGCCGAGTAGGACGTGTCGGGAATCAACGAAGGAAGCCGGAGCGGGATCCGGTGACATAGTCTCCGGCGGCCTGGGGTTAACGGGGCGGGCTGCGGACACACTCGCAGCAGGGATGTACATCCCTGCTGCGAATTTGTCTGCCATTGAGTACACAGGGCCGGGATCCGCAGCGAAACTCGCTGCGGATACGGCAAGTGTGTTTGTACTCTAAGGAATTAATCACTGTGAACACGAAGGGGGGACGGGGGGAGGCATATATTCATCTCCTCTCACTGTGGATTCACGGTGAGAGGAGATGAAATCATGCAGTGCCCGTTACCCCTGGATCACCATGGCAACATCAGGGGACCGGACTTCACTGCGGGACGTCGTGATCGCGTGAGTATACCCGCTGCGCCGTCCGGGACCCGTTAGATGCCGCTGTCAGGCTTTAACAGCAGCATTTAACAGGTTAAGCTGCAGTTTCGGGGGGGGGGGGGGGGGGTAAGCTGTCACACTGACCGCTGATTCCCCGCTCAGCCGCCGCCCGTTAAAAGGCGTACGCATAGGAATAAAGCCCACTAGTGGCCGCCGTTAAAATACGTGTGGCGGTCACTAAGGGGTTAAGAGCATTGCTTTGGTTTAGGAGCTCCCTGTACTGGGTGGGAGCGGGAGTTGGGAGGGGCATCGTCTGCATAGCGGGGTCTACAGCACTGTACTCTGACCCAGGAAGTCTCCCTCACCTTCCAAATCATGGCAGATCCACTTCAGGCTGGGGCTTACATCAGGGGACAGGACTGTGGAGGTAATCTCTCCATAGCTCCCCAGACAGGGTGCTGCTAAACTGTGCTCACTCTACACCTTGCTCATTCCTTCATACTCCCTGCAGTCACTGTCAGCCTGTCATCCTCGCCATTATGGGGATCTGCGGCTCCATCCTGTATCTACAAACAGCAGCTGTTTTTTTTAGGTTTATGCAGTTACTATACATTATACTCCACATGCTGATTGCTATACTGTACAGTATAATGTATACAGTATACAGTACTGTACAGATGAATACAACATATTCCTCTGTTTCTAAATGTTTGTTTTATTTGTTTTACATGTTATTCAGAATGATAAATTATTTTTGGGGTTTGGGACCAATTGTCTGCATATCAGTAATTTCCTATGGGAAGTTTTGCTCTGGTTTGAGAGTGGATTTGGATTACAAGTGCGGTCACGGAACGAATTATGCTCATAATTCAAGGCACCACTGTATATAATTTTTATTTTTTTAAGAAACAGTTTTTAACCTCCATATCCTAATTTCTACAACACTTTTTTTCTACTAGTATGGCTCATTTTTTGCGCTGTGACCTTTACATTTTTTGATGGTACCTGCTTGGCATAGGTGGGAATTTTTGTTTGCATTTTATCTTTTATTTGATATATGGCGATCATTTTTCTGACAGGTGTGGTACCTGTCAGTTCACTCTCTGCATGCCGCAAACACTTTTAAGAGTTAAAACTTTTGAAAATGGACTTCAGGCAGCTTCTTGCAGGTGTCAGCTGTAGTATACCGCCGGCAGCCGCTGCATATAGAACAGGCTAAGCTCCTGAGCCCACTCTATATGCAGCGACCACCAGGTTACTGCTATGAAGAAAGAAAACAAAAGTGATAAAAAAATTTGAAATTAAATTAAATGTTAAATAGAATTCCTTCCCTTCGTTACTGCACTCGGACATGTTTCTTTACAGTGCAGAAATTCAAATTAAAAATCTTTATTTACAGACCAAAACAAAAACACAGCAACAGTGTACATAATTAGGTCTTGTAAAAATTAAGTACTCCTAAATCAATATATTTCGCAGATCAAATTATGGAGAAATATGATGGTGAAAGCCAAACTGGAAGCAGATAACATTTCTGGTCTGCTGTAAAACATATAGAATAACAGTCAGGAACGAGTGATTATGGGAAAACAATACTGCGGGAGAGTTCAGGTGACATCATAAGAGAGAAAGCTGAAGGTCAGGCAATTTGTCAATGTCGCCTGAAGCTCTGAAGGATTTTAAATTTCCCAATATCTATTTTTACACATAAAAATCTGCCTTAAAGTTATGTTATTGTGATGTGGCAATATACATTTTGCTTGTTCAATATCAGTTTTAGTCAATTGAATCGTCTCTCACAGACCAAGTCTTCTATTTCTCCAGAGCATTCCTGATCTCTTGGAGGGATAAAGGGGCAATTATTGCTCAGCGTACCTCTTAATCCTGGGCACAGAGAGGGGGGCAGATTTTATGAAGGGGAACATTTTTAGATAGGAAATTCGATTGAATTACACTTAAACACAAAAGCGCCTGTAACAGATTTGATGAGATTTTCACCTGAATCAAATTAAATGTACAATTTGCATTATTCTCTTGATATTCCATGGTTTATTAAACATATTCTTTACTAAGTGTTTTTTCTTTGCTTCAATGCAATTTTACTCAAGGAATTTTAATATCACTTTTCCAGTTTCTTTAATTAATTTAACAAATTGTTCATAAAAAACTGAAATATCAGGTGCCTTATTTATAAAAAAAAAAATCTGTGCCATTTAATTTAAGCTCTTATGGACAGAGAATTTACTCTTTTTTGCATCACTTTTTATTATTATTATTATTATTATTATTATTGTTATTGTTTCACTTGTTTATAACTTCCCTAGTATATGACAACACTATATGAAGATAATTTTTTTAGATCAGATATTTATTTATCATGAACTACCAATGCAAACAATCAGTAGTCACCACCTGGAAGTTGCATAACTGAAAATCTATTTTGGTTGTTCCAGAAAGGCTTTTCTATCCCCAAACTGATATCTAGTGCTCTTAAAACAAATATTTTAGGAAGGATGGGAGAGGGGAAAGTATTCTCTTGCCCTGCCTTATGAACAGCCCAAAAAGCAGGGCAAGTGCAATATTAAAAAATAAAAAGAGGATCTAGATTTCCTTCTCTGCCTTTATTATTTTCCTGTGTTCTGCTCCTAAACCACAGGATGATTTATGTCTCCCCTTTTAAATGCGTATTAAAAAGTAAAAAAAAATTTTTTAATCTCTGGTCCTTTGCTAGGTCTTAAAGCCCTATTCCACGGAACGATTATCGTCCGTATTCGGCGGATATCGGCCGCATACAGACGATAATCGTCCCATGGAATAGAGTGCAACGATCATCCGACATCGTTCATGTCGGCTGATCGTTGCTGTCGCTTGTTTTTCAACATGTTGAAAAACAAGCGACTGATACAGCAACGATCTGCTGCTGTCGCTCCGTTGAATAGGAGCATCGGCAGCAGACGCTGCTGTATCCTATGGGCTGCCTGGACGATAAGCGATCACCCGGGCAGCCCCCCCGCAGGTCCCAGCGGCCCCTCCCACACTTACCTGCTCGCTGCAGCCGCGTCAAACAGCGGCGGCAGTGAGCAGGTAACGAGGAGCAAACGAGCGCTGAGAGTGCTCGTTTGCTCCTCTAAACGACCCGTGAAATAGGGCCATTAGTTTGAGGTGGCACACTGCAGTCGCCAGAGAATGGCTGAGCAGGCAGGTCCAACTTCTGCATCAGGTCTTGGAAGTAAGAACAAGAGGAGAGCAGGTGGGGACTGGGTGGGTAAGCTATTCTTTATTCTTACCCTGTCTTCAGTAGAATATAAAATTTACGATACACAAATACCCCTTTAATATAAGTTGTTCTGTGGTTAGGCAACAAATTTACAGAATACATGTTGACATGCCAATAAATCTATATGTGTAACAAAATCGGTCAGACAAGAAGGGATTACCATACCTGCCTATCTTAAAGCAAATGTACCACCGGTACATTGCTTTTTTGTTTTCTACATGAATAGACCTCCGCCGACAGGCCGGTGTTGTGGTCCTTTTTTGATACTACCCCAGTGCTGGTCTATAACTGAGCACAGGCCGGGCATGAAGTACTGAAGGCAGGCCGGCCCCCAGTGTAATAATCCGCCCTTTTTTCTGTGACGCGGCTCCATTAGAATCAATGTAGCCGCGTCACAGAGGGAAGGGGGGCAGATCATCACACTGGGAGGCAGCCGGCCAGCCTCCAGTGCTTTATGCATGGCTGGTGCTTGGTAACAGATCACTCCTGTGTGTGGGAACTGGGTGGCGGTTCAAAAAAAAAAAGGACTAGGATCCCAGCTCCGGTCTATTCAGCTAAAAAACAAAAAAGCTATGTACCGGTGGTACAGTCGCTGTAATCAATTGTTTGCTCAAGTGAAACTATACAACAGTTAAAGAGTTGGTTTTTGTTGCCTAAAGAGGACCTGTGGTCTCTCCTGACCTGTTTAGTAAATGCACTTACCATGAAAAAAAAACAAAAAACATCTTTTCTTATAGCTGCGTGTAGTGCTATTCATCTCATTCTTACGATAAATGTATGACTAAATTGGCAACTGAGTTACCCAACATCGCCTGGCACAGTGCACTTTGATTAGCCTCACAATTTCAAATCACTAACCCTAAGGGTCCATTTGCACAGAGAGATTATCTGACAGATTATCTGCCAAAGCCAGAAACAGATTATTAACAGAGATCAGGTCATAAAGGAAAGACTGAGATTTCTGCTCTCTTTAAATCCATTCCTGGCTTTGGCTTCAAATCTTTGGCATATAATCTGTCAGATAATCTTTCTGTGTAAATGGACCCTTAATCCTTGCAATTGAAGAATGGATGCAGCCCTAGGGAGTCCTATGGCCGTGCCAATTTTTTCCTGGCAGCCCTAGGAGTGCATCCAACTTCTTCAGAGCGTTTGGGCCAACCTGATTATTCGGCAAGTTCACTCATCACTAGTCATGCTTATCATATGGTACACTAATAGAATCATGCTCTGCATACATAAGTCATCATTGGCTTTTGAATTCAAGTCCGGTAGAGAATATGCTACCTGTGGGTCACTAGATATACCTGCAGTGTAATTACTTATACAGGCTGTAGAGCTCCCATACAATGCTGATATCTACCACTATATGGGGGAAATATTGGTTATACTGATCTTTGGCCCTTGTATAGTGCTATTAGGAAGTAACAGGACTGTGCTACGCAAAAAGAGATAAGGGGATGTATCTGTGTGTGTATTATTTTAAAAGTTGATTTAAAACAGGATACGCCTTTTCAGATCCTAGCAATGTCTCTGCCCCAATAAGTAACATAACCAGGTGGCTATTAAGCCATAACCTTCTAGTAAGAACAACAAAGTCCCTGCCAGATGAGCCTATCTTGGAAGTAAAGGCGGCATAATTCAGCTGAGGACCTGAAGATGCCACAGGAGAACACCCTGGGGGAGCGCAGAGAGGTAAGAATAGCCTGTTATGTTCTCCGCCAGAGCAGAAACATATTAATAGTTTTATTTCAGTGGAATTTAATAAAGTTTGTAATCTAAACACTAATTTCCCGAATGATATTTCCTTAGAAAACCTAAAACCATTTTGCACAACTCAATTTTTTTTTACTGAAAATCTAACCGATCTGTCAGGTTTGTAACACTCAATAACACACAACCTAATAGCCCAATGTCTAGATTGATTTGATTAACCAATGACCAAATCTTTTCGCAATGACAAAGCATACAATGCATTTTGATAGTCTTAAGTCTAGAGATGAGCGAACCTCGAGCATGCTCAAGTCCATCCAAACCCGAACGTTCGGCATTTGATTAGCGAAGGCTGCTGAAGTTGGATAAAGCTCTAAGGTTGTCAATGAATATATCCATGTTTTTCACATAGCCTTAGGGCTTTATCCAAGTTCAGCAGCCACCGCTAATCAAATGCTGAAAGTTTTATGACGCAGATTTAAAGTTGCTGATTTGCTTTGAATCTAATCTGGGCCATCAAATTTGCTGCAGATCTGCTGCAGATCCTGTAAGTGTGAACGCACCCTTAATGTTTCGAGGAATAGAATGCAGCTGTTCTAAAAGCCATAGATGCATATTTCTACATAAGGATCAATATAAATGAAGGGAAGCAATATGAAAAATAATATTAATCACGTCCAATTTGTACTTTTTATTAGAAACCATAATATGCTAGGGCTGGTTACTTCATTAACCACAAAACCATGGTGCATTATGTATATAGGAGTCACTAACCTTTCTGAAGCATAAACACAGCACTAAAACAGCTCCACATATTAGGGATTTAATTGAATGGCAGTGGCTTTGCCCTTTACATTTCCATTAATGTGCACTGGTGACTGCTGAGATTTTCATTAGTGAAAATTGTTAACCCTGGGGAATTGGTTATGCAAATATTGGTTTGTAGCTCTGGCCTATTAGCTATCAATACAAATCAGAAAATCAATAGGCCTAATAGGTCCTTATTACACAGTTGATACATTTGCAGGTCTGAATTGAGTACTGTCAGTGAATAATCAATTTAGTCCTAACCTATTACCTGATCACTGGCCAGAAACGGTTTCATGATGCACTGGTTTATTTATAACTGGTTACATTGTACTCACTTTAATTGGACGGATGTTCTTTCCATTGTGATTAAGCAAATCCAACATTTATTGTATAATCAGAACTGGGAATGCTTGTGGTCCTTTTTCTGCAATATATCACACACACATGTGGATAGCCTGTTCCAACATGGTGATTAATATTTCTGTGCTTACTTTCTGTGCAGTTCTGCCACTGGAGGTGTTGTAATTCTTGTAAGAATGCTTTCAGTGCTGCCACTGTGTGCTGTGACATCAGCTGCAGTGGGCATCTCTTGTTCCCGGATGTCCTGCCCTCCTCTTAAGACAGAGCATTTGTTTGCCATACTGTCGCGATAAGCAAGTGTACAGCCGACAGAGCAGAGCCATTGGCTGTGCCTCCCCCTGTGACATTCAAAGTTAGGTCACATGGTATTTCTGGATAAGCTTAGGCAGGGCATGCATCTAGGAATATCATGTGACCTAAATGGGAACGTTACAGGGAAGACTGCTCTGTCAGATGTAATGTTGCTTATCGCAACACAACCGCTATGTCTGTAGAGGAGGGCGGCACATCTGGGAACAACAAACGCCCACGGCAGCTGATGTCACGGCACAAAAGGGCAGCACTGGAATGTAGCAGGGTGGAAACATTTAGACAAGAAGTACAATGCTTCTGGCAGCAGAGATGCACAAAAAGTAAGCTTTGGCCAGAGTACCCCTTTAATACCTCCTTGAGGTCTAAGACAGATCTGTTACCTTAGGACCCTATTCCACGGGATGATTAGCGTTCACATAATCGTTAACGATAAACGATTCAAACGACCGCTATTGCGAAAGACCTGAAATCGTTCACCCATTTACATAGAACAATAATTGTTACTTATGATCGTTCTTGCGGTCCTCTTGTCGTCGCTATTGTGTTTGTCACTACTGCAAATGACATCTTATTCAATGCGAACGAGCAACGATAAAAATAGGTCCAGGTCTTATTAAACGATCAACGATTTCTCGATCGGTCGTTAATCGTTAACTGCTATTCAAATGAACGATAATCGTTTAGATTCAAACGATTTAACGATAATCTGAACGATAATCGTCCCGTGGAATAGGGCTCTTAGTGTCATCATCTTTTGACTTTATCAACTGTGGCCTGGAAGATACAGTGAACTGATGATGCTCCTCATATAATTTTTGTTCCTAATCCCTAGGATTTAATTCTACAATTTAGCCCAAAAGTCAATTCAATACAGCCTGCCCAGGTAGGCCTTGTTTCCCTTATGTAAGCTGGCTCGGTTCACCCCCAGATGAGGCAGCCAGTGCTGGAAATGGAATCCGGTAGAATTGTTTATTCCTGTTTGGTCCCAATGATATTAGCACCAAGAGTGTCAAATAACAAAAGCCTATTTTAAGGCATGTGGAACCTTCGGCCCTCCAGGTGTTGCAAAGGCATACACATATATAGACTACTTGGGTTAGGTAGTTAGGCAGGGACAGCTATATAACTGTAGTTGCACAAGACAGAATGTTGTAATGACCTTGAAAGCAACCCTATTGAGCCTGAAGTGGCTATACATTGTGTACTTTTAAGAAGAATTACTGAGCCGGAAGGCTGCTATTCTGCCGAAAGTACCTGCTAACAAGTGGGAAGCTGCACTGACACATTAATTTATTGTTTTTGGCTGAGTGACAATGAGTCTCAAAAAAAGAAACATCAATTATATTAAAGCCTTCATCAAATTTACCTGTTTAGCATCACTGACTGAAATGATGAGTGGGCCACTCAAAGCATTAGAGCAGAGGGAAGCAAATTGCTCAAAATGATGCTTTATGAATGAGTTAAATTGAATTAGCGGATGATGCTACTGTTAATCTTTGTCCCATTAAGTTATGATAACAATGTTCCTAATGGCTGCACAATCTTGGCAGCATGCGTATAATGTGAACACTAATCAGGATCACTCAGCAGGTCAGCAGATTAGGATCGGAGTTACTGGCAGATGCAGAGATATTCTCTGGGGACTCTCAAACCCACACCAGGTGACTCTAATAGCCTAATGAAGAAACCGCACACTCAACATGGATGATAGGCCGCATCTGAGGAATACAGATGATGGCCTAACCTGCTGATTAATGACCGGGCACATATATATTATGTAATATGCTACATGGCTGATAACCCATGACAGACCCTGTCAGTGCAGACACGTGCATGGTTAGCATCTGTTGATTCTGCACTATGATAATAGGAGCAGGGCCTAGTGAAGTGTAAATGAGCTTCCTGATACAGGGCTAAAACCAGTCAAACAGTATATATATATATATATATATATATATATATATATATATGTGACAGTAAATTGTATATTATTCCGACACATACAAACATATGCAACATATTTTATCACATGACAAGAACTATGTAAGACAACCAGAACATAATGCAGAAGGATAAGACAGATATAGCCTCAAAATGCCCAAAAACTCAATTTCTGCTAGTACTGATGTGAGACAGTCTAAGGCGGTGATCTCCAACAAGTGGCCCTCCACCTGTTCCAAAATTACATTGGACAGCCTTGAGGTTGGCAGGGCATTCTAAGAGGGTTACCAAGGGCTGCCGAGTCACACATTAGGGATCATCTAAGGAGTTCCATAATGCAGTCTAAGAATACACCTATGGTGCTTACACACAAGCGCATTGGTATACATCCATTGGATCCAAAGTATGTGATGGATGAAACATTATCAGTGTGTCATCAGTATTGTACCCATATTTCTGTACAGTAAATACTGATGGGCTGTCCTCCGCATAGATACAATATATTACACATACATTACAGGTAGATACAATATTTAGATACAATATAGCTAAAATAGTGATGACACACTGATGCAGTATGGATCAAATATAAACACATCTATACTTTAGTCCTTCTCCATAGACTTCAATAGGTATTTTCCATCTGCACAATTAATAAGTGTAGCTCCCGTTGTGAACAGCCCCACTGATAAACATTAGCTCAAAACCGTCTTCTACCATTTATGTAGTCTGACCCTTTTTAAATAATTAAAAACTATAAGTAGGGCAAAAGCAAATAATGATCTGACCTATAAGCAAGTAATGTAGATAAAATTAAAGGTCACCCCACTGAACTGCACTGTATACTATTAAGTCTTGGGCTTATTTATTTAAGGACAAGAGGTCAAGTCATTGATCTGCTATAAAATATCTAGAACATAAAAGTATGACCTTAGATAAAATCTAACGAACATCTTATTAAACGTTCTTATCATTGAATATAGCACTTAAGTTATTACGGCTCCTGACCTCGTATGGCTCAGGCTGATGTAACAGAACCAATAGCTTTGATAATAATTAAGCTGAGCCCTGAACACTGATGCTCATTCGTAAGTAGATGAGATTGGAGAAAAAACAGGAAATAAAAATACAAGCTTCAGCTATAATTACACATACGAACGTAGTTAGATGATCTAATGATATACAGGACATTTCATTTACCCAAGTTATAGAATTGCAAAGAATTGCAACTTACAGAGGTCTTTAGCCAATGCACATCATATGGTATTAATGTGGACATTGCATTTGAGTATACTATAAATGTAGTCAACTCGTCTTTTGAGGTGCAGAATTTTTAAATAGTTTGAAAATAATCTCTATAACACTAAACTAGAGACTGGGTGATAAACGATTATCGTGCGAAAAATTGTTATATTGTTCGAATTTAAACGATAATTGTTCTGTGTAATTGCAGGCAACGATCGAAAAATTGTTCGTATGTTGTTGATTTAGATCTGAACCTAAAATAATCATTAATTGTTTGCTAATCATTCACTGTAATTCCACATTCGTTCGCTTAAGTTCCGCATTTTTTCACTAATCGTTCAGTGTAATTGCACATTGTTCATTGTTTTGCTGGGATCAGAGGGAATAAACGATCATAGTAACGGTCGCAATAACAATCGTGGTAACGATTGTAACTAACGGCCATCGTTCTGTGTAATATGGTGAACGATTTCAGGTTAGCGATAAACAATCTCGTTTGCAATCGTTAATCGTTAAAAATCGCTCCGTAAAATAGGACCCTTATGGTGCGTTTACACAGGCAGATTTATCTGACAGATTTTTTAAGCCAAAGCCAGACACAGACCATAAACAGGGAACGGGTCATAAAGGAAATACTGAGATTTCTCCTCTTTTGAAATCCATTCCTGGTTTTGGCTTCCAAAATCTGTCAGATAAATCTGCCTGTGTAAACGCACCATTAGGCTCACATCAATATCTCCCTCAGCCAAAAACCAGCTTTAGCTTGTGGTAATACAATTAATACATAGCAGTGAAGTGACTCCAGTGTTTTAGCAAGGCAAATTGTCCTATATCTAGGACACCACCAGGAACCTGCAGTGGTGGGTATGTAGGTAGGTCTAGATCTCTCTGGTCACCAGAACATTAGTATGTAGGTCAAGTGCAACTACCTAACAGTTATACCTAATACTTTTGGTTCCTTTGTGATGTTGAGTATCCACTGGATGGTCAGGAAATAATATATTCTGATAAAGAATGACTGTTCTAGAAGCTGGTTCCATATTGTGATGGCTCAACATTACATAATATATATTATATATATATTACATAATATAAGTGGTGATGTGCCCTCATCGTACGCTAATACGAGGAGGAAGAGGGAGTTTTGCTTTCCCACTGACCGTGACGCTAGAGTGTATAAAAATAACGGCTCATTGCCTTTATGAGACACAAGTTGGTTACCCAGTCCGGTTGGATTTGTATACATTTTCTGCCCATGTGCCTTGGTGCAGACAAAGTATTTTATCAAACTGTGCTGGACTTTTATGGGTTTTTTGGCATCTTTATTTTTGCAATAGGTCTACTGCGCAATGGGGGGAAAAAAACTTTGACAACTACACATTTTATGGATCCTAATTGCATTATGTAACTAAAGGGCTGAAATGCACTTTGACTTAAGCCTCAATAATTTTTCCTTCAAAGAGTTACATAAAGGTAACATAACTTCTAAATGCTACAGATGTAACACATAAATCTACATGTCCATAGGTTTCTAGTTCACTAATTTACTTTATTAAGCAATTGTTAACTGTTGCAGAGTAATTGATGATCTTAGCAGAGTGACTTTTTTTTCTGCTGAGTGGCTGAATTCATGGGACAATAATGGAATTCCTTCCCAGTTACAATTCAGGTTTCTAAACAGTGCCACCTGATTTTTATATAACTAGGACAAATTAAACTGTCTCCACATATATTCCATCACATTTGTAGTCTGCTTTCTACTGTAACATGCAGCCAGCATGTTGTATTATCTGCCAGCAGAGGTCAAACTGAGGATATTAAATTCTGCAACACATCACTTGTGCACTAAATGCATAAACCACTTACACATCCCTTTCAGCCTTTTTAATACAAAGGGAGAAAAAAAAAACAACAATGTAAAATTTGCCATGATGAAAAATCAATAAACCAGTAATTGCTTGGCTTATCATAGTAAAGGAGGACAAATTAGTAAGCGGAGTTTAGTATCCATCCGGATTTCAGCGAAACAAGGAGAGTTTCAGGATCACTAAACCAGAAAGGGAGAAGGTCTCAGAGTGATAATTAAATCAACTCATGCTGATTTTCTGCCAAATTTATTTCCCAAGTGTATATCAAAATGTTTCACTGCTTACTAGCCAGGCATAACTAATCAATTTACCGTTGGGTTAACACACACAAGCAATATACAATGCAGATTTAACAATAAAGAACAATGATATATCTCAAGCATATGCCACAAGTAAGAACATATTTTAGTTAAACGTATATGTGAAATTCTGTAAGCAAAAGCAACCAGTTGCTAAAGATTAGCTTTAACGATTTCCACATTATTCAAGGATAATTTCAAAAAAAAAAATTTAAAAATAAAAAAAATCTAAATTTGATATTTTATGTGACTTTTCGATTATTCCATATTCTACTATAATGTCTAGAAAATCCATTGCTGAAAAGACTAAACTATTTAGTGTTCAGATCTGCATTGAATTACTCTGGGTTTTTAGCTTCCATTTTCATAAAGACTTACAAATCAAAAGAGTCACACAAACACAAAAAAACCTCAGTACTGTATAATGTAATAATTATTTCTTGCCCCCAGAGATGATATCCCATTCAGCAAATTAGCATGGCTCTTATCTAAGGGCAAATGAAATCAAAATTTCAAATTGGGAAGAGGCAGCTATTTATTTTCCCTTTTCCTTCTTTTTTGTCCCTTCTGAAATGATTTCTTTTTGTGTATATGTCCTTTAAATAGCTATCGGGGCCTTAGTAATTAAAACAGCACCAGCCTCCAGTCTCTAATCTGCAGCCCGGGTCAGCTGTCTGTAGATTCTAATTTGTCCCCCATTTGTATTCATGACAGCAGAATGCTGAATATTTAACAGCAAACTGGCAGGAGGGGGTATTGGTGAGCTCGGAGGTCAAATAATTTGATTTCACAGCAGATTACATCCAACATCCAACATCTAATCTCATATCGTTTGGTAACAAAATTACAATGAAAGCAGTGTTATGACACATCTACTGGAGGCAAGGAGCCGGACAATCTCTTATTTCTTCTGCACAAATTAATAAACAGTTTAAAAAGCTGGGTGTTTAATGTGTTTGCTTATTTAACGGCATTTCAGACGGTTTGATAGCAGAGGTTATGCCTTTTCTCAGGCAATCGTGATTAAAGACAGCAAGAGATCAGTGAATCTGCTCATCCTAGTCATAATTATGCCCAACAAAATAGTTTTAATATATTATGTGGTTGGGGTGACAAAAAAAAAACTGCAACATTTTGCAATTAAAGATTGGAAATGCGTAAACTGGTAAAATATTTATATATATATAAAAAAGAAAAAGTGAGAGTAGTCAAAGTGAGCACTGGCCGGAGTAATTTTAGTGTAGATCGAATGCGCCAGTGCTTGGCAATAGCAGAAAAATCTTGAATATGAAAAACAGAGTTCAAGCAGAGGCTGAAGTTGTAAATCAGGTGGGAAGAGTGGAGAGAAAGGTGTAAGGCTGTGGACATATTAGTAAGTTCCATGTATAAAAGAAGCCAAGAAATGGACGACAAAACGGCATTCTTGATAAATCATTTTAGCTAGGAAAGTAGCCAGGTATCTTTATGGTACTACAGCAGGGAAGCCCTTTTTAATCTTCAGTCTCAGATTGAGAGGGCTAAAAAGTCTAGCAGAAAAAAGGCATTGGACAATCTCATAATACCGAGTAGGTAACTTTGAACACTTAGGTCAAGATATATGCGCATTTATAAATTTTCATTTATCAATACTATTCATCTATCTACCTATACAGAAGCTCTTGCTCATGCTGTCAGCTATAGTAACTTAGGGTGTGATGGTGTCAGGTAACAAAAGACCAACCTCTTATGTCACTTTCTCTGCCTCTGCCTACAAACTAGCTTGAGTAGTATCTCGTAAAACAAGTAGGCACATAAGTCTAACATCTTAAAGAGGTTTCCCAGGAAAAAAAACTATTGATAGCCTATTAATAGGACAGTGCTCGGATATGTACGGATACATGTTGCCCAAGCCTTATCCAGTACATGCCTTAAAGGCTCATGCTTACTGTGTTCATAGGCCCTAATCTGGAGCTTTATTACCAGATCTGCTACTAGAGTGCTTGCAGAGTTCACCAGGCCTGTATATCATGGACATTGCAGTGCATGGTTACATTTGTAGTAAGCAGTAAAGCCCGGTGGGCTGTGTTCACATGTTCAGGTTTTCAAATGCAATTACTGAATACGAGGCTATCAATAGATCATAAATGGAAAACATGTATGAAGGGAAGATTGGCTTCTCTTTACAAACCCATTCCTGGCTTTGGTTTCTAAAATTGCAATTGAAAAGCTGAACGTGTGAACACTGCCTAACAAAAAAAAGCTATTTACGTATTTAAACATAACATTTAATTTTAAAACAAGATTGACACATAAATGGCTAAGTTGTCCATTTACACCCAATGTCCCTAACAAGGAGGCATATAAAATATGTACATAAGCGGGGCGTATAGATATGATAAAGGGAAAAAATTGCTGACATAGATGTGACTGATGTGATTTTTGCCACTGATGTGCATCAAACTACTGTGGAAGATTGTGATTCAATGGGGCTAATCTTCAGCTTTTCAGAAGAATATACTGCAGGTAGCATGCTGCATATTTTGTTCTAGTTGATCTTGTTCCAAGGTATATTCAAAATCCTACATTGCAGTTTTCTGTAGCATGTAATGGGCCTGTAAAAACTCAGTTCACATCATCGGATGTGGACTTTCCATAGTTTTGAGCCAAAATACGTGCAATTTCCAACATGTTTTCGGGCATTGCCATGTCCTGTGTCTTATTGGTTAACTACTGAATGGGGAGTAAACAGTACTTAGTGCCATGAAGGTGGAGTAGGTTTCATCTAGTCAAACCCAACACTACCATGTACAGTATAAGATACGATGACCTGCTGGACAACTAGTGAGTAAACAGAAGTAACTGCCCCAAAAAGGATGACTTCCCTACATATCCTGAAAAAGCCCCTATATACCTCATATTGCCAGTCAATAGTCCACAGGTCTGGAGGAAACATACATTTTTTTTACTCTACTTACACATCTACATACATTCATAAATGTATTTTGCATATGTCTTTTTTTTCAGAACATGACTATAGGTAGGCAATGCAGTGGTCTTTGTTCTTTATAAAAGACATAAATGCTTTGGGCATTTGTAATATTTTTATATGGTTAAAACTGAAAAGTTACAATTTAATAGACATACTGGGATGAGCTACATTACAGATGTCACTATACAAGTTAACAAAAAATATGGAAACCATTTGGAAATAGTTCTGATAAAATTATGTGAAATTACTGTAGAAACAGAATGAAAAACAAACTAAAGTGTTTTAAATAGGTGGAATTAAACATACATTAACTATCTAGGTAAATCGGAAAGATCAGGCTCACATATAAATACAATTAACTGGGTCTGAACTGGAATGTTTAGTATTTTTAATAATAGGAATAACCAGTAATAAAAGGCTCCGGGGCATTTCTGTAATGTGACAGGTGCAAATCATTTTACCAAGCAGAACAATAACATTTCACAGAAATAAAGATTCACAATCAAATAACCTGTAAAAAGGACAAGTGGTAGAAATTTCCTAGATAAACCAGCATTGACAGCACACAGTAGAGAAAAAACTTTTATGAAATCCAATGTAAGATAAGAATAGTGAAGGAAAAGCTTGGTGTAGGTAGAAAATAGGAATATTGACAAGGTCATACGTCTGTTTTTCTGCCCCAATTTGTGGTGTACCGAAGAGCAGCTTGCCATTTTGTGTAGCTGAACCAACTGGTTATATTCAGCCTGTGGTGACTCATTACTATCAAAGAAAAAATATCAGCTATCCTTACTAGAGATGAGCACAACTCGAGCATGCTCAAGTCAAATCGTTCAGCATTTGAATATCAAAGGATAAAGTTGTTGAATGCAGCCATAAGGAGTTTGGAAAACATGGATACAGCCATAGGCGCGAGCTGCACTCATCTCTAATCCTTACATAACTGACTGGTACCCTTCCCCTTGTCAAAAAGGTGTGTCCTTTCACAGTCTGGTACAGACTAACATGTAGAACCAAGAAAACCCACGCGTTCCATCTCTATCAAGAAAGCCTTGTGATAGAGATGGAACGCGTGGGATTTCTTGGACCCCGACATGGACTTCCCCCTTTGGTGATATTGATTTACTTATTTGGCTCTTACCGTTTTTCTTATTGCTTTCTGCCATTCCTTGCTTTGTGTCCATACAGTACAGTCATGTACATAGACATATATTGCTCATACTTTGACAGCATTACATTATTGTAGCTGTGGGCAAACATTATCAGACGTAGGAAGGGTCACAATATTTACACATATCGGTATGTCCTGGTACCATGTTTATTTGACATGGACCTTTTGTATGTTGTGGTTTTAATTGATTTTATTATGTATGTCTTGCACTTGTAGTTCTTGTGTACTAATAAAATTTCATATTTTTCACTTGAGCATACATTTTACTTCATTATTTGTTTTGGGGATGTGCCACCCTTGTATGTGTGACATGGCTTTTTTCTTTGTTCATTGGTCCCCTTTAACTAATGCTCGACGCTGAAACCGTTTTTTATTTAATTGGTTTCTACTCTCCAACCATAAATAGTTTTTTTTGTTTCATTTTTAGTACTTTATTATGGGACAGCCATATTTCCGCTGTTTTTTTAACAGCATTTGGATATATGTGTTACAACAAAACTAATGGACATTTATTTGTAAAGGGAGAGGTTTCTAGGCATGCTCTGTGACCTGTGCATTGAGGCTGAGCTGTGAATGTTAGTTATCGTAAATGAATGGTGGGTCCTGTTTTATCTATATGATGCTGTCTCATTATTCTGTAATCCTGTCAGTAATAAGGAGGGCAGGATTACTGTACAAAATAGTAAAATTATAACACATACTTTTTCTGAATCTTTACGGATTTATATTTTTTAACATAAAAACTTAATTCAAACAATAGGTGATTTTCTGATGACATTCCCTTTAACATATGTTCAGAAGAACTATGGTACATAGATTTGTATTGGTGAAACTGCTCTGAAAGCTATCTCTTTTATATTTTCTGCTGAGCCAGAAAGGAAAACCTCTTATCAAATGAATTTTCTTTTTATTGGATAACAAAGTGCACCATATTTCCTACTGACTATGACAGTCACTGCTGGAAGTTGAAAACAACTGATAATAGAGTTCCTTTGGTGACTGCGGGGACAGATCATACTGTGTAGAAAACACAGGGGTCACATACCACTACAAGTTCATGCATCATAACACAGTGTTAGGCTTTTTACATATGAGCGCACATACAAAGCCAACTTTTTAGTCTGTGAGGAATGAAAAGTGGAATCTGATTGTTTTTTAGGGGCAACTGAGCCAGTTTCACTTTACACTGTGTTTGACAGATCTCCCCCATAGACTTTATTCAAATAAAAAACACAAACTGAATCAGGGACAAACTATAATTTTTAGAAGCAAATCCTTACCCATACCCTGCTGAACAGTAGTAACGTTGATGGGTGATGGGAGCGGAAAACACAGGTGGAGGCTCCTTCCCTAACATTAGTGTCACTGTAATATATGTTAAAAAGGTTTTCCAGGATCTGTCAATGATCGAACAGGCATTGGAAGAGCCCAATATCCCCTAAGTGTCTGATTTTGGGGAAAACAAGCCAAACACTAAATGAGGACTGATGCAGCCTCCATTTAGAATCAAATCTGAGCAATTAATTTTAGAAATTATTTCCACATATGTTAAGTTTTGTTTCCTTTCCTCAGAATTAAAGTTACTGACCTACCAAACCATAGAGGCAACATGTAAAAATCCTTCAACAAAGGGAAAACTTCATTGCTGTCTTACCTCTATTAATCATGGTTACATCTGCAATTCATTTCATGCATTAAGCTAGATATCTGGCTAACATAATTAGCAAATTAACATACGAGAAAGAAAGATATCCTTTAGATGAAATGAGTGCCCAGTGTAGTTTGAAGTGAGATCAGTTTTGCATACATTATTTAAATTTTCTTCATTACGCTGAAAAAGTTATATATTTTCTTTTAAACGATCAATGAGAAAATGTTTAAACGCCAATATCCTAAAACCTCTAAAGATGATTCCCAGCATTAGCTTTATTCTACAATGAATAATAGCTCAAAAGCAAAGATAAATAAAAGTGTGGAAGTAGACAGGCCTACAAAGTCACTGTCTACATTCCATCTAATACATAGAAGAATTCCTCCATTATTAACAAGATATACAAATAATACATTACTGCATTTCTGATATGAAGTTCAGGACTCTGATGTTGTAGCTAATGTGGGTAACAAATAGAACATGCAAATCAACTGCGTATTCCAGGTAAAACAAAGAAAAGCACAAACAAGACCAAGCTAACATCTTAAGGCCCTATTTCCATGGAACGAATGTCGTTTGTATTCGGACGATAATCAGCCGCTACGAACGATAATCGTCCCGTGGAATAGAGTGCAACGATCAGCCAACATCGTTCATGTCGGCTGATCGTTGCAGTTGCTTGTTTTTCAACATGTTGAAAAACAAGCGACTGATACAGCAACGATCTGCTGCTGTCGCTCTGTTGAAAAGGAGCATCGGCAGCAGACGCTGCTATATCCTATGGGCTGCCCGGACGATCAGCGATCCTCCGAGCAGCCCCCCCCCCGCAGCTCCCCGCCGCCCCTCCCGTACTCACCCGCTCTCTGCCGCCGCGCCGAATAGCGGCGACAGCGAGCGGGGAACGAGGAGCAAATGAGCGCTGAGAGAGCTTGTTTGCTCCTCTTAACGACCGGTGGAATAGGGGCATAACTTCTGTTGGTGGCTTTTCTTTTTTATTGGTGGAACCTGCTGGTTAGGGGTATGTTCCCACTGAGGAATAGGCGAGGAATTGAAGAGGAAAGTTTTCTGCTTGAAATTTCCTCTTCTTCAGCTCTGTCCGAATAGGCGCAGAATGAGTGGAAATTTAAAGCCCCAATGGGAATTCATAAGAGGAATCCACCCAAAGAATTGGCATGTCAATTGTTTTGGAGGAAAGCGGATCCATGGCTGAAAATTCTGCATGTAAATTCCACTGTGTGTACAACGGAGCGTAAATCCCATTAAGAACATTTCTCTGTACATATTTAACTGGCAGAATTTCAAGCGGAATTAAGCGTGGATTCAGCTTAAAATTCCTCGCCTATTTCTCAATGTGAACATACCCTTAAGTGGTCTACAGAGCTCTCTGGGGCACGCTACAACTTATTTTAATTCCAGCACTGTGCATCAAATGCTTAGGCTCTGTTCACATAATAATAACAAAGGGATATTCCAACGTTAACTAACAGTTAAGCAACAGGTAAACTTGTAGGGCTCATTAAGTTAAATATTTTTGCAAATAAAGTCTTTTAGCAAACTTGTCTCCTTCACCTGATATGCTGTTCTTTTCCTCTCACTGTTACCAGCCTACTGTCTAAGTTATTGACCACCACTCTGCTCTAAAAGCAGTGGTCTAGCTAGCTGGTGTTTATGTAGCTATATAAACACGCACACTAACTATATCAATATATATCGTCCAGACCACTGCTTTTAGAGCAGAGTGGTGATCAGTAACCTAGACAAGGCACTGTCACAACAATGGGAGGGAAAGAGCGGCAAGTTTGCTAAATGAATGTATTCACAGAAATATTTAACTTAAGGAGCCCAGCAAGTGACTGGTTTAGAGAGTACAGTTTGGCTCAGTGAAGGATCTGCTCGGGAACCTACCTTCTTCTTTACGTTTTCTGGCATCCTCCTCACTCTTTTCCTTTGCTCGTAATACTTCATCTGCTTTTGCTAGACAGAAAAAAAAAAGAATTAGACAATTTTAATGTATCAAGCTTTAGGCAAAAGTTTAAGAATACAGCAGAATATTGTAGTGCTGTACCGCATTAGCAGAAAAATAGCTACTAAAAATAGGCTGGAAAATATCAAATGACAAGATCACCCAGATTACAAGTGCACTTAAAAGGAGCCTGATGCCTGCTCGGGGTATAAAATAAGCAAAACTAGTGCTCTGGTCTGCCCAGCAAGTTCACCACACTCTAGTGATGATATTTTGAATCTAACGTTAACAGCAGATGGACTGTGCAAGGCGGGTATAGTGTATTTTATTTCCTTCTGGAAGAGAGCTACTTAGCACATCCGTCACTAACCTGTGATAATATCCTGCAGCTAAACATGGTTTAAGGGCCAGTTCACAGAGTAAAACTGGCGGAATTCCGCGGTGGAACTTTCTGCCGCGGAATCCCACCAGTCTTCTAGTCAAACAGCCTGTCTATGGGAGGACTTGCGTGCCTCTCCACTCAAAGAAGTGAAATGGAGGCACCCGAGCCCTCCCATAGACTGCCTGTATGACAAGGAAGCTGGTGGGATTCCGCAGCAGAGAGTTCCACCACGGAATTCCGTAAGTTTTACTCCGTGTGAACTGGCCCTAACAGTTCTTAAATTGGGGTGCAACAAAGTAGGCTGGTGGGGCATTGGCATGTGGGGCAATTGAACTACATATATGTACATGAAGCACATTTAAGATCAGGAATTTGGATGAAAGAGGCAAGACAGAAAAGCAAACCATGGAAAAGTATTTGCACTTGTTCAGTATATTTAAAAGGGGCATGATAATGTATGTGTCTAGTCACATTTCATCGCATTGGTGGCCATTTTCTGAACAGGTAGGTGGTTCAAGAATGCGTTGCTATGGCCTTCTACGACAATAGTACAGAACACTCTAAGTTGGGATATACATTCCAATGTTATCCGGGAAAGCCCAGTAGTTCCCAAACAAGACAATCAGGGAAGATGGTTCGGGGATATAGGATTTCAACATGCCTGATGCTTTGCTACAGCTGGAGTTAGGTCTTTATTTCTTTTTTTTCCCACCAAAATAAATATGCAAGCACTGAGAGGGTCCGACAGCTATTGAATAGTTAAGTGAGTGATTAGTGTTTGCCCTAGCTCTTCTTGTAAGGTACAGTATCTGAAGAGGTGAGCCCTGGAGCCATTGAACACCAGTTTATGAGTTGGGAGAGTCTAATAATATGAAGATCAGATCTGTTACTTTTTGCTACTTAATTAATTATACATTGCAAATAGCTGAAAGCTTTTAGAAGGTAACAAAACACTTCAAGAATAAAAAAAAGCACTGTAGCATCATCATCATCAGATTAAAGCAAGTACAGTAGTTAAAATGGAGGCTTTGCTCAATACAAGAGTGCATACAATATATACGTGTCCCTGTAAGTTTTATTTTAAGCAGAACACATAGTTAGGGTTGCTAAAAGTATGCATAAAACATTCTGTATGTCTAGATTATGTTCCTGCTCCTAAAATCCATTCTCCAAATATTGCAAAGCGCTAACTTCCAGTTTAAAGCATAATAGAATTAGATATTTTCTTCCTGATAAATCATGTGAACAGGGCTTTATTCCTATTATGACAGCACTCGTTAAAAGATTCCCTTTCCCTCTGGAAACCTCTTCCCTTATTACTTAATTATCTATTAGTTGCTCAACTGCAGGGGTTTTGAAACACTTTACTACAGATGTTAAAGAAGATTAAAAATATACAGCACAGTAACAGGGGACTATCAATATACTCTGTAAATTAATTAAATTTCTGTTCTAGCACATCATTTATTCCAAAGCATTAATGTCTCAAAGGAGCCATTCCCTTTTATTGCCATCTCACTGCCTGATGAGTGAACTAAGTGAAAATAAGTCTCTAATAGCATTATACTTGATGAAATATTAAGTTTAAAAAGTACTGCCTTGTCAGAAGAGAAAAAATTAAAAGTGAAGAATCTCAACTTTGACTAAAAAGGAACTCAATGCAGATTTAGGACAATGGTGAATACGTAAGTACACAGGGACGGTTACAAGTTCACAATGCCTTTGTGGACCCACAAAAGCCATAGAGTCAACTAGTTTAATGACTGAATTTTACTATGTATTGGATTAACAGGTAAGGACTCGCCAACAAGCATTTTGACTATGGTGACTCTCAAGAGGAGACTATTTTTATGTAATAATTTTGGAGAGCTCTCCAACCATGCTTGGCTTAAGGTCTAGCACAACTAAAGACCGGTCAAATAGTAAGGGCGAAGAAAGACTGGAAAGAATTCCAATAGTAAGGGCTTATTTACATGTCCCATAAATTATGGGCCCTACGTACAGGGAAGCCCTGTACGGGACCATTCCCCTGACCAGCATGATATTGATACATCATGCCGGGCAGGGAAACAGTTCATCACAGGTAGGGCCCATAATCTTCAGGATGTGTGAATAAGCCCTAAGGTGTAGAATGACTGGAGAGATTTCAAATATTAAGGCCAAATCTTGCTTGCCTGCCTTGACTGCAAGATTTTTCCCTCTACCCAAACAGGAAAAGGGGTGAGGAGAAGCCACAAGGGACCACGCAAATAATTTAGGCAGAATGAAAGTTAAGAAGTTCCCTTTAAGGCCAAATGTTACTGAAGGGCTTTCACATGTAATATGCCCAGGCGTCACTGGTGAACCCTCAAATATTAAAGGGAACAAATCACGCTAAAAACAGCCATGACGCTTTATATCCAGTGTTATAAAGCCCCTAGCACTTTTCCTAAACATATGTTATCCCTATCAGCTCTCCTCGTAGCCCCCCAAAAATGACATTTGAGAATTTCCTGCGCCATATGCTAATTACAGCTATGTAGACAAGTGGGTGGTCTTTAGTGGCGAAGTAGTCTGGAGGGCTGGAGGGAGATCTCCTCTAATCACGCCTCTCTGGGAGTGATTTTTAGTTACAGACGCATGCATCATCACAGAAGGTCCATCCTGTAAGCTGTAGGCTCTGCAACTGAGAGTCACGGGTCACAGAGAGGCGTGATTACAGAGGAGATCTCCCGCCAGCCATGACTACTTTACCAAGGCGGACCTCTTCTACATAGCTACAATTAGAATATGGCGCAGGAAATTCTCAAACTTCATTTTCGGGGACTATGAGGAGAGCTGATAGGGATGACTTTTATGTTCAAAAACAGTGCAGGGCTTTAGAACAGTGGAAGAAAAGCTGCATGGTCCTTTTTGGCCGTGACTGCTTCCCTATAGGGCTAGCAAGACTAAAGAGATCTCTAATACTAATGGCAAGCATAATTGGAGAGATCTCAGATCATAATCATTGGTAGGGATACTAGAGAAGCATAAACATGTGAGGGCAATTCCTTGAGTAATAGTGGATGATAGGCTGATATCAGGCCTAGCGATGTCCCTGATTCAGATGACTGAGAACCTGGATCATCTTTGTTGGTAAACTGCTCCAATGCGCAAGCCAGAAGGCACTATAGCATGGATGCCAACTTATAAAACATGAATGAAAACGCTTAGCCATTTGCATACAACACCAAAAGGACAAGATCTTATCCATAATACATCATTAAATGAAGTCATGCCCCAGAACTAATGCTCTCTTAAAGACAAGTACTTTACACTTATAGGTCAACAAGCAAGCTCTACAACGCTAGAGTAAAAGCAGCAGAATCTCAAGCGGAGCCCATGCTGCGGACACCGCTTGAAATTCAGCCGGTCACATTAATTCAAAGAGAAGCCTCGCGTGCCTCTGTTCTTCGTCCAAAGAATTGACATGTCAATTCTTTGGGCGGAGAGCGGAGGTGCAAGCATCCATTGAATGAATGTGACAGGCTGAATTTCAAGCGGCATCTGCTTGAAATCCCACCGATTTTAGGATGCTAAAGCATCACTGCAACCGTATCATCTTTATATATTTTGAACACAAAAAGTAATTTTTGAATGGAAATGAAATAATTAATAACTATAAGCAAATTACACTATATGGATAAAAGTATTCTTAATCATTGCATTCAGGTGTTTTATTCAGTCCCATCCCTACAGATGTATGAAAATACATAAAATCCAGCCTAAACCAATGCAGTCTGCCTCTACAAACATGTGTGAAAAATTAAAGAATTGGACAGAATGTGTACTACTATGAAATCAATGGGAGCTTAAGGAGGAGCCACAGGCAAAACCGCACCGAAATTTGCATAGCCACCTTCACAGTAGATTTTATTGGAGCAGTTTATGCCAATTTGTTCATGTGAACATGGGAATGGAGATGGTAACCGTAGTGTTAATGATGACAACAGTGGCATCAAGTTAGATGAATTGGGGAAGCTCTGCACAATCTTTTCCCATCCATAACATGGCAGCACATGGAGGAGCATTCCTCTGAATGAACACAATGGGGGAGATTTATGAAAGGGTGTAAATATACACCTGGTGAAAATTGCCCACAGCAACCAATCACAGCTTCTCTTCTATTCTGCCAGAGCTGAAAGCGGAGCTGTGATTGGTTGCTGTTGGCAGTTTACACCAGGTGTATATTTACACCCTTTCATAAATCTCTCCCAATGTGTACATGAAAGTAGTGTGGCCCAATAGTTGGCAAAATGACATTGTATGGTCACATGTTCCTCCAAATGCCAACCTCAAATGCATAGAAGTGCCATTCTGCCATGGGGGTTCAGTCCTTTTCTGCCCCAGTACACACACAGATAGGTCCATAAAGGCATGGTTGGGTGAGTTTGGTGTGGAGGACCTTCACAGAGGCGTGACCTCCCCCTTGGGATGAACAAGAATGGAGGGCCCTCTCATCCACCATCAGCGTATGACCCCCACAAATGCTCAAAGTGGAAGCTGCAAATGGAGGAACTGAGTTCATATTAATGCCAATGGATTTAGAATCAGATGTCCTTAAAGTTCTGGCAGATATAAAGCATAGGAGTCCTAATACTTGTCCATATAGTCTAAGAGAGATCACACATACAAGACCCATCAGCTGAATGGGATAATAAAAGCACAAAACACTAATCTGTAAAGACATTCACATTCTCTCATGCTTGATTCTATCATGTAGGAAAACAAGCATAATAGGAATTCTATTTAAATGCAATTTTGTTTATATGTGTAATTGTAGATGTACCCCTAGAGTCATGTTAAAGGCTAAGCCAATGCTTCTTTCAAATTATCCCGCTTGGACTCACAATCTGCTCTTTACAACCATCTTCAATATGTATTAGAACAGCTCATTAGACTGAAATTTAATATTGCAAACATCAGGTGGATTTCCAGAGCCTCTATTATCAACACAAGATGGATTGCTCACATATAGATCTTAGGCCAACTGGGCACAATTTAGATTCAATAAACTACCCATTCTTGAATTTGATTTATCTTTTCTAGTATGCAAGTTTGCCCTTTCCAGCAAATGTGCGCCTCTACAAGGGAATTTCACCAAAATGCCATAAAGACTTGGCTATTTTGAATAATAGTGTACAAACGGTCATTTTAATAACGTGAACAAAAAAATGACCTGCTCGGCGCTGTCATTCCAGAGATTTTATTCCAATAAGTCAAAGTGTAATCTGCAGCGGGGTGTAAGTCTGAAATGCTGCCAGAGGAAAAGCAGAGCTTTCATCACTGACTGTGCACAAGATCTATGTGTGTGCGCTAAGTGACAGAACTCTGTTATACAGGACCGAGCACCAAATGCTAAGGCAGTCTGCAAACACATATACACATACATGGACATACTTCATAATTAATCTAATTACTTCTAAAAATACCTGGACTTGCCATTATCATTCCCTATACATAGGGAACAGAACAAAATACTTGTGCACTTCTTTAGGGAGATCTAGAAAAAGTTCTAAAGGACCAAATGTTGTCCTGAGGTGGTGTTTTTTTTTTTTTTATAGGTAAAATCAATCAATCGGAGAACTGTTGTATGTAGTGGGGGAAATCCTCTTCACCATTGGAAAACCATTGAGAGCACCTTTAATGTACCCACAACAGAAATGTGTATATATATATATATATATATATATATATATATATATATATATATATATATATCTTAACTTGTTTAGTGTTTTGTTTAGCTACAATGAAACTATCAGTAAAAGGAACATCAATAGTATTGTATTGGTTTACATATATCTAACATTTGTACCACTAACAACATTCCTAAGCAATAATTATTCATTGTACTTGATATGTCTACTACAGATAGGTTAATCAGAGTCTTGTGAGCAAGGCTTAAATAGTTATTGTTCCCTCCATGTTATAGCCTATGTGATCCCTAACATTTATGTATATCTCTTGATTTACCAAAATTGACTTCTCAGCCTTGAAAAAAAAATCCCTAAAATTTTGGCCACTAGGTGTCTCCCTTCTCTGCCACTTGCTGTCCGCATCTCTAGTAGCGGCCTCAGCAAGTCAGACACAGGAAGTGGGGATGGCCCTTAGCAGGCACTGTGTACCGGTGATAGAGAAAGACAGAGAAATACTGTGTACCTGCACCTGTGAGTGTCCAGAAGACCTGTGTTGTCAATGCAAAGTATATCAAAACCAAGCAGAAGCACTTAGTGTAACCCATTCCCTTTGCTATTTCCTAACTGCTCAAAGCACCTTGCAAGGCCAGTGCATCTGTAACATATTCTCTCCTTCTCCACATGCTATCTACAGTACTATAACCCCCCTCCCCTCCATCAGCAGAATGACAGCCTGTTCAGTTCTTTTGGTAATTACGTATTTTCTTGCTATCTTGCATGTTTGCATGTCAGTAAGTCCTTCACCCTTAACATGGCATCTATAGTAATGTACTGTGTAAATCTTCAGTCCAGCATAGCGCAAGCCTGTTGAGTTCAGGTTTACCAGCACTGTCATAGCAAAGAAATGTATGTGAAGTGCCCTCAGGGGTTCGGTAATGGCAGTGAGAGTATTTTTAAAAAACTATAGATGTGTTGTTTCTTGAAGACTATCCCATCTTAAAAGGGTTATCCAGCGCTACAAAAACATGGCCACTTTCCCCCTACTGTTGTCTCCAGATTGGGTGGGGTTTTGGGGGGAAAGTGGCCATGTTTTTGTAGCGCTGGATAACCCCTTTAAGATTCTACTTTGAGTCAGCGCAGAGATTCCAACTAACCACTTAGTATTACTACAGGAGAAAACTCTTGGGTGCAGAAGCTTTCCACAGCAAATTGTTGGGATACTCTTGTAAGTCAACCCAGATCAATAATCAAGATTCTGGTTTAATCAATCTGTTGCATTCTAGGGGTCCTTTTACACACAAAGATATTTATCAGATTATCTGCAAGATTTTTTAAGCCAAGGCCAGGAATGGATTTGAAAAGGAGAAATCTCAGTCTTTCCTTTATGACCGGTTCTCTGTCTATAGTCTGTTCCTGGCTTTGGTTGTAAAAATCTGTGTATTAGTTGTCTTCAATTGTGTCAGTTTCCTATGCCACAATTCTGGTGCACTGTGTCCCATCTCTATGACAAAGCCCATTTCACTAGCCAAATAAAGACCATACCCTCTTTTTGGAAACGGGGGTGGGGGGGTGGGGGTTGTTGTGTCTAAAACTGACAAATGTGGTACAAACTCACAATATATGTGGTGCAAGTCAGACAGTTTCTTGCCCATTTGCAATAGTAAATCAGATTTAGGACATATGAAGTACTGTCTTATTGAGTTTAGTGAACTGTGGAGACAGATAGAGCACTCAATGGCTCACTTTTTATTGCCGACCTTTTATCTTCTACTTTACATTGGAAATGTCCTCCTTTGTTTATTTTAAGGTACATGTATGGCATCAAGAATGATTAAACATTTGCATAATATGTTTGTTCCCTACAAACAGCATCACTTTTGCCTGACATCATTCTGGGCTCTGTAATTGCAGTTCTGTCACCATTCAACTGAATTCTATGTATTCTACCATTATAAACCAGTAAAGATGGAGAAAACATGACCAAATAAAAAGGAAAAGGCAACATCCACCTGTCCAAAAATGTTTTACTCCAAGACAAATGTCACATTCACACTTATACCTTCAGCAAACATTTTTATTAATCATATGTTAAACCACACACTGAGTTTTGGAAAGCACCTTCTACTTTCCAGTGTTTGATCCTGAAAGAGATTGTCCAGTGAGATAAATGTGCTGCGAGCAGAGTAATAACAAGACGTGGTTGGATTACATGTATTCTATGGATATCAAGATTGGTTCAGACTGCCGGGACTACTGGTTTTGCACTTAAGAATTAACAAAAAAAGTTGAGAAGTTCTCATGTGTAAAGCCCAGCAAATGTGTTTCTGCAAAAATAGTTTTCTTTCCAATATTCAGAGGATGATGGAAACTGAAGTCACACCAGGATACAATGACATAATCAGGGCCGAGCAGGAGTACCGGAACACCCCATCCATACAGCGTTTGGTCTGCCCTAAGCCTATGCCCATCAGGTAAAAAAAGATTTAGTATTTTCTTCTGGAGTATTTACAGTACAAGCTAATCATTCAATTTGCAAAGTGTTTGTCCAAAAACAAACAGCACCACACTTCTCCACAGGTTTTATTTGGTATCGCAGCTCAACCCATCTTACTGAGCTGCAATACCAGACACAACCAATGGACATGTGTGCTGCTGTTCCAGGAATAAAGTAGTAATATTTTTCTGCACCTGGAAAACCCCAGTGACCTTCCAATAGGAAAGCATTATTGATGCAAGCATATTATTTAAAGTAGATCACTTATCACAATATGCTGTGTAGGTAAATGGTAACCAGTGGTTATTTTAATGCAGAGGGCTAATGGATGCTTTATTTTTCATGAATACAGCGGAATATTTACAGTGTATCCAATTTTATCTTAACTGCACAATGCATGTTTTTTGTGATGTCTCATATAAGGGTACAGCCTAATGGCCATGTTCCCATGTTCACTGGGTCACAGAATGGCCGATGTTTGTGAAAATCATCCCGGACAGTACTGCAGTACCGGCTTGATGATCTTAATTTCTTAAGAATCTCAATTCACCGCTGCACACAATGGAGCATGCACTGACATGTCAGTTTTTTTGCAGTGCCGCTAGCAATTCCGGCCGGAGTGTATACATTCCGTCCGGGATTCCCTCTAGCTGCAGCACAATGTCAGTTAATAGAGATGAGCGAACCTGGAGCATGCTCGAGTTCATCTGAACCCGATCGTTCGGCATTTCATTAGTGGTGGCTGCTGAAGTTGGATGAAGCCCTAAGGTTGTCTGGAAAACATGGATACAGCGAATGACTATATCCATGTTTTCCACATAGCCTTAGAGCTTTATCCAAGTTCAGCAGCCATCGCTAATCAAATGCCGAACCATCGGGTTCAGATGAACTTGAGCATGCTCCAGGTTCGCTGATCTCTATCAGTTAAGTATTAATCACGGTCGTGTTGCAGATTGGCAACAACAGCAGCGATTAATACTTAACTTACGTTGTGTAAACATGGCCTATGGCTGTATCAATGGTTTCCTAGACTCCCTAGGGCTGCATACAACTTCATGAGCCACCGGTATACAAATGAAAGCATGCTGGAGTTGCATCTATCTCTAATAATTAAGTATCAGTTTTTACTTTAATTGAAAATGTAAATCTACCCTTAAAAACATTTGAATGACTTTAAAACACAGGAACTACTTTAAATAACTCTATTCCAGGATTACAGTCTGTGTTATATGCTATAAGAGTTATAACTCTTCAGGGGGACTACTCTACATGGAGCTGCTCAGTGTGGTAAATGATGGGATACCCCCAGTTCACCAAATTACCTCACTGGCATAGAACTATGTTTGGACCCATCTCCAAAATGCCACAATAGATTAGAAAAAATTAATTTTAAGAATTTTAATCAGAGTGCCATAGGCTTCACGGGTATACCAGCAGGTTAGTATGCATGCATATAATGACAGATTCTCTTTAAGAAGTCCTGGTCTGGCATATGCCAAAATGGATAGATAGCAGTGCCACACAGTGAGATCAGTCTATTGGACAAGTGCTACATGAAGAATGCTTGATGAGTTCTGCAACTACAAGAAAAAGTTCAAGACAGAAAGAGTAAACAATGTGTACAGCATAAGGGATCAATGTGTACAGCATAAGGGATCAATGTGGATGACGTTCTGAAGGAAAGAGTTAAGAAAATGAATCACATGGAAAACAAATACAAATGTCTTTGGTGCTATTATCCTTGAGCTCAGCAGAAGTTTGTTAGAAAATGGACATGGGTATGTGCAAAAAGTGGCCAAACCAGGAAAGTGCTCAAAATAAACTGCTCATAAAGTGCTCACCATATCTTTGTACATATGCAAATACTTTATTACAGACAGAAATAAACAAAAAAAAATCACAAAGATAAATATTTTTTTAACTAGTACAATCTCAAAAGCAACCCCAAAGTGGCTTGAAGATGCTGTCATTAATGATTTGTTGAAGGGAATTTACTTTTGAGCCACTAGATGGCGCAATAAGAATAATGCTTTAATAAAATAATCTCAGCACTAACAACAAAATGGCATATACATGAATCTGGAAGGGTTAATTTGGGGTAATATATAAATGTTGGACATTATTAGTTAATAGATTATATATTTTTAAAAAATATAAAATATAGTTCAAAACAACAATGTACTACAAAACAATATGCTTATTACGAAGATTTTCACAAATTAAGGGCAATGCAAATGCACAAAGTTGTAAACTTATTATTTTCTATTGTCACGTTATCTATTATATTAAAACCAATGACTAAAACTAAAATACTGAGTCCTGTATGTTTGTTTATAAAGATTTTCCCGAACCTTTACCATATTGTATACAGAAGTAAAAGGCAATTTACATTATTATTTACAATATTGAACAAGGCGAGATTATTTTATTCTTTGTGTGTGCTCTCAAATATCAGTAACACTACACAAATACATCATTCTATACTATGCATTTATCATAGGAAACTATATACTGCCTGTACTAAGTATGAATCTCTGTGTGACAACAGGTGTGATATCACGTACAGATTCTCCAAAATTATTTTAATGTCAGTCTTAAAGGGGTTATCCAGTGCTACAAAAACATGGCCACTGTCCCCCTACTGTTGTCTCCAGTTTGGGTGGGGTTTTGAAACTCAGTTCCATTAAAGTAAATGAAGCTTAATTGCAAACCACACCTGAACTGGATACAACAGTAGGGGGAAAAGCGGCCATAACCCCTATAAGGTGCAGTCAATAGCCCCGCTTATTTTACTCCTTTTCTATAATATAACAAAGTTGCTCAAGCCCAGGTTCAGATCCCATCCAGGGAGAGCAGAAAAGTCTATGGCAAAGCTTTGAGAGACCTACCTGACCTCACAAGACAGGACCAATCCATTGCATGATGCTAGGTGTACATGTCTGAGCCATAAAGAAAACTGGTCAATCACAAAGTATACTTAACTTAGGCGCCTTCTTTGCAATTCAAATAACAATACTGTCCGATTTATTACAGTTATCAGCAGGTCACCAAGGACCACACAACAGGATACTTCTTGATTTTTCGCCTCCTATAAAGGGTACCTGTCATCATTTTATGCTGCCTAAGCCAGAAGTTATGGCAGCCCCCAGTGACATTTGCCTGCACCCACTGGCCTAGACTGATTGATCTAGTCCTATATCGAAACAGGCAGACATATGTCAATCATGGCCAGTGGAGTGGGGAGAAGTCACTCGAAGTTCAGGCAGCATAAAAGTGAAGACAGCTTCCAGTTAACCCCTTAAGGACAGAGCCAATTTCGATTTTTGTGTTTTAGTTTTTTCCTCCTTGTGCTTAAAAGGCCATAGCACTTGCATTTTTCCACCTAGAGACCCACATGAGCCACATTTTGCGTCACTAATTGTACTTTGCAATGACAGGCTGAATTTTTGCACTGCGAAACCAGAAAAAAATTCAAAGTGTGGTGAAATTGAAAAAAAAAAGCATTGTTTATTTGGGGGAAACGTGTTTTTACGCCATTCGCCCTGGGGTAAAACTGACTTGTTGTATATGTTCCTCAAGTCGTTACGATTAAAACGATATGTAACATGTATAACTTATATTGTATCTGATGGCCTGTAAAAAATTTAAACCATTGTCAACAAATATACGTCACTTAAAATCGCTCCATTTCCAGGCTTATAGCGCTTTTATCCTTTGGTCTATGGGGCTGTGTGAGGTGTCATTTTTTGCGCCATGATGTGTTCTTTCTATCGGTACCTTGATTGCGCATATATGACTTTTTGATAGCTTTTTATTACAATTTTTCTGGATTTGATGCGACCAAAAATGCGCAATTTTGCACTTTGGGATTTTTTTGCGCTGACACCATTTACCGTGCGAGATCAGGAATGTGATTTATTAATAGTTCGGGCGATTACGCACGCGGCGATAGCAAACATGTTTGTTTATTTATTTATTTATTTACTTTTATTTATAACCTGGTAAAAGGGGGGTGATTCAGACTTTTATTAGGGGAGGGGGCTTTTTACTGTTAACAACATTTTTTTTTTAACTTTTACACTTATACTAGAAGCCCCCCTGGGGGTTTTTTAGTATAAGTGCTTTGATCTCTCATAGAGATCTCTGCAGCATAGATATGCTGCAGAGATCCATGAGATAGGCACTCGTTTACTTCCGGCTGCTGCAGCCGGAAGTAAACGAGTGCCGAGCCGGGGACGGCGTCGTCTTGGAGAGGTCCCCGGCCGGATTCAGAAACGGAGATCGCTCCTCCGGGATAACATCCCGGGGGAGCGATCTCCGCCACTAGACACCAGGGAACAGCTGAATCCGGTAATCGGATGCAGCTGTCATGTTTGACAGCTGCATCTGATTACTGTATTAGCGGGCACGGCGATCGGACCGTGCCCGCTAATACCTACGGTCCCGGGCTACAAGTCGCACCCGGGACCGCCGCGGTTCAGAGCGGGGGCGCCGCGCGGCCCCGCTCTGAACGTCCTTACCGGCATCAGGGCGTAAGTATACGCCCGATGTCGTTAAGGGGTTAAATTGAGTACACTGAATGGTCATATATTATGACAACAGAGTGGCCATAGAATAAACTTTTAGCAGACCAGAAATAATAGTTACTAGATAGGCAAGATCACAAAACAAACAAATGGCAAAATTGGGGACATATAGAGGTATAAAAAGCATACCATCCAAGTGTCTAATGTAAATTCCAAGCTCCCTCTGTCCCTCATAGAGGCATGATATGTATATTCCCATTAAAGTACTATGTCGCTACACTGTTTGGCTGGTTTCCAAAAGCACTTTAGACCACAATTTATGCAAGTTCAACATTTTTACAATCAGATATATTCAGGTTAATACATAAATGAAAATCATACAACTAGATCTTTTAACACACTGAACCCTATCTGTCCTTCATTCACCATCCATAAACTTGGAAGGCATATGCAAAGCTCATGTCACACTATAGAAATGTTTGCCACCTGTACTCTAAGTTCTCTTTTTGGTTGGTGAGGACACAGCATGCCTTGTACTGGAAACTGCATGAGGTCACGACACTCCCTTATTACCACTGGCTCCTTTAGGGGGAATGGGTTAGGTGCTTCATGATATCGGTAAAATCAGAGTTTAACATTGAGCCAGGATTGGGACAAAAAGTCAAGGAGGTAAACTTTCTGCAACTTCAGCCTTCTGTGCTTCATTGACAGGTCTCTCTGTATTTTTGAATAGAGAGCCTGTGCCTACGTCACATTGCTTATAGTTCAGGCAGCAAGATGCACCTGACAGATTTTCTTGTTACCACCTGCTTGACCATGATTATTAAGAGAATATTTCCCCAGAAAATCCCTTTAAATCCTACTGCCAGCCATACCCATCCTGCTAGAATGTCTATACAGTTATGCAGTATCAATGCTTACACCTCCAATGACACATTTTAAAAAATCCAAGGCGGCATTACATACAGATCTTAGTTTATTAGGAAATAGATATATATAAATAAATTATTATACAAATACACAAATCTGTAAAAGAAATGAAAAAAATCAGCTTCCACTCTTCTCAGTTCTCCCTAGAGGAGATGTAAATACACTGAGACTATGTAGTGAAGATCGTCCTTCCTGCTCAGCAGTAGTAACCAGACTTTCACACACCATCAGCATCATAAAAAAACAACCAAATCTGAGGCTGTAAAATGAGGACAGATTAATGTTGCTTTTAATTGATACCCGCTGAGTTTCTAGTGGTAATCTATGCTGCGATTGCTCTTTTAGCTACCCAGGCTGGGAAATAAGAAAACAAAAACAGACTTTTATTATTAGGCGCTGTAATTACAAACATCCATCTCCACATTATCATGTAATGATGAAATCGCAGGAAGGCTTAAATGGCGTCGGCTATAATAGAGCCAATGCTTGGGAATCTGATGCTAAATTAAGGATATTAAAAGTAGGTCTCTTTCTACAGCGCAAAAACACAGAAAACACAACCAGGACTCCCTCACTCTAAATAGGTTAAAAATTAAAACAAACATCTCTGGAGAAAGTGCCGCATAGATCGCCTCACAAGAATATTAAAATTCCAGTCATTGGAGCCTAAAAGAAAAAAAAAAGCCAGCTGAAAAGGGACAATGTGGGAACGCAAAAGGTAAAAAGAAAAAAAAAGAATAAAGTAAAAATACAGTAAAGAAAAAAGGGAAAAACTGACAGCTAAAAGTGGGTAGCAGCAATCAGGGCCAGCCTCCCTGCAGACTATCTGCGTCCTGGTTACTGCCTACTGTATTAAGACTGCCTTTCTCATCACTTAATGCTTATTTTCATCACTTTGCTTAAAATATTGATAATCAATTAGGGCTACGTCTGTTTTGCCATAGAATCTGTGTCACAGTCTATCAGACTGTCAGGACCAATTCAATCCTCATTCAAAGTTAATTTTTTCTTCATAAATCTGCCTTTGGAGAAGTCATTAGGCGAAGAACATAGCCGGAGGTGCAATCACCTATTCTCTTTCATTAGTGGCAGGCAGAGAAGGTGAGGGAGATTATTAGAACTTTGGAATGATCACAAAGCAGCGTGCTGCCTGTCAGATCCCCCAAACATTTAATTCATCTCGCCAACACACCAGCATTCTATGCCAGGCGCTTTAAATGGACATTATTCATGAACAGCTGCGACATGCTGAATATTCCGAAAACTCAGGATAAAAAAAAAAAAAAGATGCAGGGGAAAAAAAATGTCCTCTTTGAATAAAGAATTAATGTCACGGTGATATGATTAAGAAAGTTTTGCCAATTTCCTTGCGCGCATATAAACAGGTAAATATAAAAAAATACCTCCAAATCAAAAAGCCGTCATTTAGTCGGAATATAAAGTATGCCTTTTTATGCTTGGGTTAAATCTGTTTAACAGCAAGGAAATGATTCCCTTTTCCCCTTCTTTTAAATGATTCAATAATTAGTTCCTTTTATTATGTACTTGACATGTCTCTCAAAAGGCTGCTAAATGAGCTGACATATTTCACTTCAATGTGCTGCCATATTAGATTACACTGGGTTTCACTTATAGTAGATAATGAGCTGCAGAGGACACAATAGATTTTCCTAGCCAAACACTGCAAGCTAAACAGGTATAATGGACACCACGAGTAGATTGTGGTCGTTACGGGGGAATCTGGAGGGAGGGAGAACCGAGATTACAACGACTAATGGACAATGGCAAACCGAGGAAGTGTGAACAAAATAATAGGTACTTTTCCAATAAGTAGGACACTTGGGGAATTCAATGGAAACTTGCAATAGGAGGAGTTCAAAGGCAATATAAGGAAATTAGACAAAGAACACCATTGGGACCATAACTAGAGATGAGCGAACCGGGTTCTGGTTCGTGTCGATCCGAACCTGAACGTTCGGTATTTGATTAGCTGGGGCTGCTGAACTTGGATAAAGCTCTAAGGTTGTCTGGAAAATATGGATACAGCCAATGACCATATCCATGATTTCCACATGATTTCCAAAGCCTTAGGGCTTTATCCAAGTTCAGCAGCCACCGCTGATCAAATGCCGAAAGTTCTGGTTCGGATCGACTCGAGCATGCTCCAGGTTCGCTCATCTCTAACCATAACCAATATAAAGGCATTAATGTACATAACCACCCAAGAGGTGTCTATTCAGAGTTGTGCTTTAAGCAACTGCGGCCAACTGAACATCTGGAAGGCTAAGGGTACAAACTCACTTGCCGGATCTGCAGCGAGTCTCCTTGCTGCGTTTTTGCAGCGAGACTTCCCATTAACCCCCTAGCCGCCGGACATTATACATTACCGGGTCCCCGTTCCTGCTTGCTTCGGGGCTCCCGGTGTCTTCACGGCCCGCCCGGCCAATCAGTGCGCTGCGGCGGGGCAGCGCACTGATTGGCCGGGAGAACGAGCCGGGAGCCGCCGAAGCAAGCAGGAGCGGGGACCTGGTAATGTATATCCTGCCCGCCCCCCCTGCAGCCCCGATCGCTCCCGGCCGCATGATCGCCCCCCGCACCCCCCGGCCGCATGATCGCCCCCCGCACCCCCTGGCCGTACGATCGCCCCCTGCACCCCCGAACGGGGGGCGATCGTGCAGCCGGGGGGTGCGGAGGGCGATCGTGCGGCCGGGGGGTGCGGGGGGCGATCGGGGCTGCGGGGGCGATCGGGGCTGCGGGGGGCTATCGTACGGCCGGGGGGTGCGGTGGGCGATCATGTGGCCGGGGGCGATCGGGGCTGCAGGGGGGGCGGGCAGGATATACATTACCAGGTCCCCGCTCCTGCTTGCTTCGGCGGTTCCCGGCACGTTCCACCCGGCCAATCAGTGCGCTGCCCCTCCGCAGCACACTGATTGGCCGGGCGGGCCGTGAAGACACCGGGAGCCCCGAAGCAAGCGGGAACGGGGACCCGGTAATGTATAATGTCCGGCGGCTAGGGGGTTAATGGGGAGGGCTGCAGACAAAATCGCAGCAGGGATGTACATCCCTGCTGCGAGTTTCTCTGCTAATGAAAGTATAGGGCTGGGATCTGCAGCGAGTCTCGCTGCAAAAACGCAGCAAGGAGACCCGCTGCAGATCCGGTAAGTGGGTTTGTACCTTTAAAGCGTAACTGTCATTTCAGGGTCATTTTTTTTTAAAACATTAAATATCAACAGTTCAAGCGATTTTAAGAAACTCTGTAATAGGTGTACTAAAAGAGTTTCCTTCTGGACTGAAAAAGCAATCTCCCAGCCTCCCCCCTCACATCAAATGAAGCAGGATTTCTGTCTCCATTATGTGGCTATGGAGAGGGGAGGGGCTGTTAGGAGTGACTGAGCACGGAGCAGTCTTGCAAAGCACAACACCCTGCAATCTTCTCTCAGTAGGTTCATAGATAAGCACTGACCTTTCTTGGTTAAAAAAGTACATAAAGAAGGTTGCTCACAAAACAACTAAATGGTGATTTTATCTGTACATTACATAACCAATCTTATTTTACTTTACTTACTGTATACAGTAAAAACACACCGTAAACTAAGATCCAGTGGTTCGTTCACATTAAGAAAACTGTCCTCACTGTGCTCTTGGCATAGATACTGCTGCATAATTAAGGTGTTCACAATTTGACAGTCTATATAAGCCTCTAGGAACCCCTGGGGTTCCCTGGTACAGAGCTTAACTGTAAATGCTGGGAATGGCAGGTTGATCTTCAGCTCATTCAGGGAGGCATTTTGGTAAGTTTAGCTCGATATTATGATGTTTAGGAGGGGCTATTATATATGTGTTTGTGGAATAAGGTTTTGTGTGCATGTTTCGTAACCGATTTATGTAAGTAACTTTTGCAAAGCTCTAGCGTTCAATCAGAGCACTGAAGCTGTCACTCATAGACGAGAGGAGGGGCCAGGGCAGCACAGAGCTCTGGGCACTAAGCATATAGGGTCCACCCCCGAGGGACTCTATTTTTCCATCATACAAGCTGTGTGACCAGTACTCTTCTTCTCTTCCTCTGTATGGAAATGCAAGCTGTTTTCCTGGTCGAGCCGGCAGACTTCGCTGTAATACTGGTGAAAAATTGCGCTTATAATACAATTGTGCGAAACTGGCCTAAGACTGTAACAGCAAGCATCAAACATACTGCACAGTGATTTGGTCTCCAAGAATAGTAATTTTGACGGCAGAACCAGATCATGTCTGCATTTACAATCTACTGCAGAAATTATACATGCACTATATATGTGTAACACATAGATATCTTCTCTGTATGGGAAGGGCGGAAGTTATCCTTATGCATATACCACAACCCCATTTATACCAGAGAACTATAGGATAGCCAATGCTAGCTCTATACTGTTAATAAGCTTTATTAAAGGGTAACAGTTATATATTCCTCTCTCAACTGTTTGTACCTATCTTTTCAGGGAAACTTTATCTCAAAATGTTTCCATGTTACAACTGTCTTTTAGTACAGGCCATGCATAGTTAAAGCCTAAAATTAAACTACATTCATATCTGTAAAAGTGTCATATTGTATATGTGCCCCCATAAGTTGTAAATAAAAACAATAGATATAAAAGGCTACAAAATTGTGGTATGTACCTGTAATCCTACTTATTGATGCATCCACCATGTGTCATCCAGCACCACAGCATGCCGGAAACTGATATGGTGAGGCAGGGCCGCCATCAGGAATTTCGGGGGCCCCATACAACCAAAGTGTCTGGGCCCCCCACATTAATAAAAAAAAAATAGTGTGTTCGCCCCACGCCTTGCTGGGAGGTATAATTTGGTTCAGATCAATTCTAGAGAACTGGCTCATATTCCCCATTTTCCCCAGTGGCTTAAAATGTAACCTCTGTTATACAGTTATAAAATTGTAGAAATTAAATGTGAACAAGGTGCAATTCAAACAGACACTTACTTGTATAGCTGCCTCTTGTGCTCTGTATGCAGTGCATTATACTCACCCTTGCAACGTACAACTTATAGCATGTCTACAAGCCCAGCGGGGCTCATTATGATGGAGACTAAAACTTATACAAGAGTGGGGTAGGGGTTCCCCTGTATTCAGAATGCTGTTGAGTACTAGGCAATGCCCCGTTTGGGGTTATTGAATTTCGAGGGTCTGGGGGGGGCTGTTTGATTTGTATATGTTCACCAATATCCCCCCACCCCCCGGTATGCTCACTAACATAGAATATGTTGATAAGGCTAATATAATGAGGCAGTTCCATGTTAGTGAGCATATACAAATCACACACACCCCCAGGCAGACTAGTTTAGCTCACCCAAGCCAGTGATAGCGAATACATGGCGGTGAGAACGCTTTCTAGGAGATCCTGTTTGTGCAGCAGAGGTGTCTTTATCCTGCTCTGCATAGACCCTCGAAATTCAATAATCCCAGACGGGGCATTGCCTAGCACTCAACAGCATTCTGAATACAGGGGAACCCCTACCCCACTCTTGTATAAGTTTTAGTCTCCATCATAATGAGCCCCGCTGGGCTTGTAGACACGCTATAAATTGTACGTTGCAAGGGTGAATATAATGCACTGCATACAGAGCACAAGAGGCAGCTATACAAGTAAGTGTCTATTTGAATTGCACCTTGTTCACATTTAGGTTCTACAATTTTATAACTGTATAACAGAGGTTACATTTTAAGCCACTGGGGAAAATGGGATATATGAGCCAGTTCTCTAGAATTGATCTCACACACAGACACCAGCACACATGTATACAGACACCAGCACACATGTATACAGACATACAGACACCAGCACACATGTATACAGACATACAGACACCAGCACACATGTATACAGACATACAGACACCAGCACACATGTATACAGACACCAGCACACATGTATACAGACATACAGACACCAGCACACCAGGGCACGATGAAGTTTGAACTTCTGCAACCTGGAGAAATCACCTGATATCACCTGCAGTCCTATGTAACACCACATAACACAGTGGTATCTCTGAGTACAGATAATGTAGTAGATTTCACCTGCAGTCCTATGTAACAGCACAGATAACACAGTGATATCTCTGAGTATAGATCATGTAGTAGATGTCACCTGCAGTCCTATGTAACAGCACAGATAACACAGTGATATCCCTCTGAGTACAGATAATGTAGTAGATTTCACCTGCAGTCCTATGTAACAGCACAGATAACACAGTGATATCTCTGAGTACAGATAATGTAGTAGTCACCTGCAGTCCTATGTAACACAACAGATAACACAGTGATATCTCTAAATACAGATAATGTAGTAGCTGTCACCTCGGGGCGCCCCTACTAAATGATGTTCTACAAAATAAGAAAACCGTCATACAGTGACTCACAGGTGACGTCTTCTTTGATCTGAGGCGTCACTTTCCCTTTTCCTCTCCATCCGGCCCAGACCTCCATGATGATTCCTTCCAGATACGTTTCATCCCCTTAGAACCTGCGAGACAAACAATTTAGGCTCCGCACATTTCTAGCAACTTCCTTTCCTTTCTCCCCCCTGTAGGCTCCCATAGTAACTGCGCTGTGTGGGATGCCCCCTGTATGTAGGATCCCCTGCTGTGCCCCCTGTATGTAGGATTCCCAGCTGTGCCCCCATGAGCTAATAATGCCCCTAGAGGTGGCCCCCATGAACTAATAATGCCCCCAGAGGTACCCCCATGCACTAATAATGCCCCCAGAGATGCCCCCATGAGTTAATAATGCCCCCAGAGGTGCCTCCATGAACTAATAATGCCCCCAGAGGTGCCCCCATATACTAATAATTCCCCCAGAGGTGCCCCCATGAGCTAATAATGCCCCCAGAGGTGCCCCCATATACTAATAATGCCCCCAGAGGTGCCCCCATATACTAATAATGCCCCCAGAGGTGCTCCCATGAACTAATAATGCCCCCAGAGGTGCCCCCATATGCTAATAATTCCCCCAGAGGTGCCCCCATGAGCTAATAATGCCCCCAGAGGTGCCCCCATATACTAATAATGCCCCCGGAGGTGCCCCCATATACTAATAATGCCCCCAAAGGTGCCCCCATATACTAATAATGCCCCCAGAGGTGCCCCCATATACTAATAATGCCCCCAGAGGTGCCCCCATATACTAATAATGCCTCCAGAGGTGCCCCCATATACTAATAATGCCCCCAGAGGTGCCCCCATATACTAATAATGCCCCCAGAGGTGCCCCCATATACTAATAATGCCCCCAGAGGTGCCCCCATACGCTAATAATGCCCCCAGAGGTGCCCCCATACAATAATAATGCCCCCAGAGGTGCCCCCATATACTAATAACGCCCCCAGAGGTGCCCCTAAAAAAAAAAAACATCTTACTCACCTAATCCGCGCTGTGCAGGCAGCAGCTCTTCCTCCTCCTCTTCGGGCTCCATCTTGCGAGCCGCAGGGACGGGACTTCCGGCAGACGTGATGACGTCACATCATCACGCCTGCCGGAGGGGCACATGATCACGGCCCGGCCTCCCATAGGCTGCTGGTATGAAGTGCCGGCAGCCTATGGGAGAGAATACAGGAGGAGGACGCTGACAGGTCCTTCTCCTGTATTCTGATCGCTTTAATGTTCCGCCCGTAAAGCGATCAGTGCATCCCGAGAAGCTGCGTGGCCGCAGCTTCTCGGGATGCTCAAAAACAGGTGGCAAGGGGGGCCGTGCGGACCCCCCTAGCGTAGCGGGCGGGGGGCGGCGGCCGGCGGGCCCGCCGGGCCCCCCCCCCCCGTGTCTCTTAGGGTCCGGGCCCCATACGGCAGTACCACTTGTACTGCCCTATCGGCGGCCCTGTGGTGAGGTCACCATAGTGCTGGACTCTAGAACTTTGTGGTACAATGAAAACAACCAGCAGCAAACTTGGTGATACAGAATGACACCAGGTTCAAGTGTGAGAATATTATGAAGTTTGTTTCCAGTGGCTATTACTAACCCACAGCAAGGTTTCATCGGGGACTAGAAAATCTATTAGTCAGCATCTAGTTAGAGAGGTAGTGTCCAAAGGAGAAATGGATAAGATCAGATGACTAGTTCTATACAGGGCTGGAACAAATTGGCACTGCTTATAAATACAGATACTCTTTATCTATACCATATTCGTTAAATGTAATAAACAATGAAAAGTGCTAAGCAGCATCCGGTGTAAAGAGAAAAAAAAAAAATCTTAACAATTCTAGATCTATCACGCGCAACCCAGTTTCAGATATCTACTACCACCTTATTATAGAAGAAGAAAACAGCAAAGGAAAAGATTAAACCGGCATATAAATAAAAAATAAGGCTTTTCCAAGACAAACCTGGGACATGGTGCGCTAATGAAGCACGCTCAGATCATGCCTGTTGACAAGTGCATATTAACCCCTAACGTTTGATCAGTACATATTTTCCACGATATGTTAGTTTTAATATTTTATGACTTACTGACTAGTTAGTAAGTGCTGCTACATATGTTTAAAATGATTTCCTTTATTCCCCACCTTCCCTTCAATCTTAAATTTCCCTGCGACATGTAAGCCCAACCTAATGCAGCATATCCATAAAAGCAGCTTCTCTTTCTGGCTGCAGTCATCTGAATTGATAAGGTGATGCAAGGGCTTTGAAAAACACAAAAACAAACAGGCCAAACTGAGCTAAGATGTGACTAGGTGAAAGTGGTGCAATCATTGCCATTTTATGATCAAATCAGCATAAGAGAGCCCGGTCAGCCCACATGTGTCAGGGAGATATATGTACAGATATATATATATATATATATATATATATATATATATATATATATATATTTATTTACTGTCGTGTTTTTAAACACATTCAAATTATATTACAATGACTCCTGCCATCTTCTGCCAATATTATTCTAGTGAGAGCCATAAAGAACATGCCTGCTCTGCTGGCACTGAGGTGGGATCATCAGACTGGTACACTGGAATGGGGCACAGGTCAGAGGAACGCAAGTGTACAAGCTGCTAATTAAACAATAATATTGTGTGTTGGGTAAAGATTTACTACGTCCATATCTTGTGTAGCCATGCTATATAGTGAAAGGATCACACATCAGACATCCTCATACACATTCATGGTGCAGTCTTCATGTGCACTTGGAGTATAAACCTCTAAATCATACATATGGTTCTAAAAGACACACGCATACTGATTTTCGATTACTTCTGCAGTTAAAAAAATAATACATTAATTTAGAACAGAAATAACAAAAGAAAGATAATTCTGTCAGAGATTAAATTAAAAGGACCCGCGACCTGTGCAAAAAATAGTATATTTTTATATCATCTTACAGCCTTGGGTGGCTGAAACTTTATTAAAAAGCTGGGTGTGAATGCTAGGCTAAAATGGTGCGATTTCTATATTACTATACTTCAATTAAACCGAGCTGCAAAGTGGTTATTTCTGTGGGTTTGGAACTCTTACATTCTGCAATATGGCAGTCTGGAGACGGCATCTATTTTATAAAGGATGAATAAGTGGCCCTACTTGAAAGCAGAAAAGCTTGGATTTTTTACATTTTTTTAGAATAGAGATTATTATGTTTCTAGTGCCGACCATTTTCGACCTTTAGGGATGAGAACGTAATTATTTCGTAGTTTATTACTTAAGCAGGATCAAGTTGTCCCAGTGATCACCTGGTCCAGTGAATCCCTGTATTTTATTAAAATTAATTTGCAAAATGCAAATGATAAAAATATATTCATAACTGATGGCTACATTTAACATAAGACAAACTCTGATATTTTCAACTAAGAGACAGAGAAAGCCAAGCCATCTTCTTCCAAAATGGGCAATAGAGTAATTCAATTAATAAGTCTGAGCCAGGAGATTATCTCTGGGGACATAGGGCTCAGCTGTTTTGCTGGATGTGCTCCAAGAACCTTTCACCCAGGTTTTTGCAAAAGAAAAAAAAATGAATGAAGAATTACCCATTGAAACCTTGTGTACAGTATTGTCAAAAGTTTTTATGTATATTTTTACTACATATACTGTACATTTTATGTATATTACAATGTCTACAAAGACCATTCAACATAGTATTCTAAGATAAAGGACATCTCTGGTCTAATGCATAAGTCAATGCCCATGTAAATAGAGGAAACTAAACAGTTCCAGTTACAGGATAGTAATATTTTAGAATACATGTATCACCATTCACAAGACTTCCACTTTAAGTGTTAGATACCTACCACAAGTCCCTCTATATAACCTGCAGCACAGAAAAATAACTAAAGGGCCTATTACACAGGACGATCAGGAGGAACAAGTGACGGCTGACCAGTCAGGTCGGCGCTTGCTTGCTTCTTGTTCCCTGCTCGATGCTGGCGCTATTACGTGCACCGACAGCAAGCAAGTAAGAGTAAGGGGGGGGGGGGGGCGCGAGTTGCAGGAGGGGCTCCCTGAATAATGTTTAGATCGTATGGGTGGCCCATAGGAAATAGCAGCAGTTTGTTGCTGTCACTCCTATTGTACGGAACAACGGCCAGAAAATGCACCCCTCTATCCATGTGCTGAACTAAAACATATCAAGCATGAGGGTAGATGCCTAATAGAGATAAGCGAACCTGGAGCATGCTCGAGTCCATCCGAACCCGAACTCTCGGCATTTGATTAGTGGTGGCTGCTGAAGTTGGATAAAGCCCTAAGGCTATGTGGAAATCATGGATATAGTCATTGGCTGTATCTATGTTTTCCAGACAACCTTAGAGCTTTATCCAACTTCAGCAGCCACCGCTAATCAAATGCCGAACGTTAGGGTTTGGATGGACTCGAACCTGAACCCGGTTCGCTCATCTCTAATGCCTAACCGTAGAATGAAACCTATGGGACCAGCGGAGATGTGAGTGGCAGCGAGCTGCATGGATCCACCAGCATTCCGTAGTGTGGACATACCCTTATTGAGGGAAGACTTTTCTCTGAGAGCCAGAATGAAGTTTCTCTGAGTGTTTTAAAGGGGTTATCCAGTGAAACAAAAACATGGCCACTTTTGTACCATTCTTGTCTCCAGTTTGGGTGGGGTTTGAAACTCAGTTCCATTGAAGTAAATAAAGCTTGATTGCAAACCGCACCTGAGGGGGAGACAAGAGTAGTGCAAAAACGGCTATGTTTTTGTAGCGTATGATAACCCCTTTAATGCATTACAGCTGCCACAACTTGATCACAGGTGATCCCTCGAGGATAAGAGAAACTAGGCCCATGGTGATCATCTGCTAGCTTGTTCACAAAAAGAGTGGTTTATATTGATTTTATTCTAAATAAATAAGGTGAAAATAAACCAATGCGCTTGTTAAATCTCATGTATGCGTAACACTGCAGAATCATTGTTTACTGGGAATTGAAGGGAACACAAGGCTGTATCAATAAGAGAAGAGCACAGATGTGCACTGGAATTATTGCACGTGACAGCTGACGTTTTTGGACTTGGTTGATGGCACATAAAAAAAAAATTCATATGACAGCTCATCAGCAAAGCTGAAAGATTCCACCGTGAAGCTAGTACACAGAATAAAAGAGACTTTCATCTGCCATTTTAAAAATGTCAAACATGCCCAGATCAAGCGCGATTCCTGTAAGCAGCAGCATCATGGACACCGCAAAACATTTAAAATGGAGGCAAAAGAAGAATGTTATTCTATTTGACTTCTATACCTTTGGGCAATGCCATTTTGACTTTGCAACAAAGACAGGCAGCTATCTCCTGTTAGAATATTTACTTAACTATAAACCTTATGATCCTTTTTTTTTTTTTTTTTTTTAACTACGTGTACATGTACAGCATATTCTGAAAATGCAGGGCCTGATCAGGTGTCCAGATTTACAATTTGCACAGAAAACATTTAGACCATGTATATTAACCCTGTAAGAATATATTGGGGTAAATGGAATTAGGTAGGATCAGTTTGAAAAAGAAAAAAACCCTCTAAGGATATAGCCTATTTTGGTATGTACAACTGGTTAAAGAGGCACTGTCACCACAATTAACTTCTTCTGAAAAATACAGTCCTGTTAGAAAAACAAAAACATCTTTACAATGCAGATGCATTAAAAAAATTCTTAGTTTTCTCCAGAAAAAAACCTATAAAACTCACCACTAGGTGTCTCATGCAAGTTTGCCAGGGGCAGTAGGCAGGCTTAGTGTTTTCCAAGATTCCGGAGCTCTAAGCACTGCCCACCAGCTGGCTCCGGCCACTGCATCCCAGTGATAGTGGTGCCACAGCTCAGTGCAAGACAGACTGGCTGGATGTGCTGAGCTGTTGTGCCACAATCATGGAGATGCATTGGCTGGAGCCGCCCACTCTGCAGCGCTGACAGCTCCAGACTCCTGGGACACGCTAAGCCTGCCTACTGCTCCCAAACCCATGAGTAATGCATGTCCATCTCTGAGTGTATGCACTATTCAATAGTGCATGAACTGAATATTCACTGGCAGCTGTGCGACCCTGCGGCATAATGGTGGCCATCTTTAAATAGAAGCAGGCACAGGGCTAATGTCCTCCTCTCTTGCCTAAAAGTGCTGTTGTAAACAGCATAGTCCATGTGCTGTTGTACATGAAAAGGAAGGCATCAGCAACCAGCCTGCTCTGATTGGAGGATGGTCTCTGCTCCTCCCCTGTCCCTATGAAGGGTGGAGAGTGAGGGTGGGCGGGACTTCCCTCAGTGTAAGGGGGGGGGTCATATCAGCAATTTTTGGAAACTGCTGGAGAGACTGCAGGGGAAAGAAGACTATTACTGGGACCCGGAGGATTTAAAAATAACCCACCAGTAAGAATGCAGGTAGTAGGTACTATAAGCCTGCACATATATATATTTTTCCCCATTACCTAGTGATAGGTACCCTTTAAGTTTTTAATTTTTTTCCCTTTAGCAATCACACTTACTTATTGTGTTTAATAAACTATATCAAAAAGTCTCCATTAATAACCTGGTAAAAGTGACTATACTGTTTTCAGAATTTTTTTTAAATCTGTAATGGCAATATGGCAAAAAAACAACTGAATTTATTCTTAGGGCCAATGCTGCCTCCTTTTGTTGTATTTTGAAGCCTTTCTTGTTTTTTGACCTCTAACAAATCATTTCTATGTGACTAGTTAACATGAGAATGTTCTATTAGTAAATGGATGCTCTACCCAACAAATGACACACGTATGCATCTCTATAAGTGAACTCACTAACGCTAATAAAATGCATTTATTTCAGGGCATCCACTTCTAGATCTTCAGAGAACAGACCACAGATTTTACTTTTTCTACTTTTTTTAGCAATTCTATTTGGTTGTACTAGACCAGTGAGGCGCCCCGTAGTTGTTGGTAAGGCCCAGCTGAGGAGTCCATTTTCAAAAAGTAACTATGATCTGCACCATCCTTTTGCTGTAAGCAAAAATCTCAATTTTAGCAACATTATTAATTTATTTTGTATTTGCTTTATTAGTATATATAGCTTGAGAAACGGGTGAAAGGCAGCTCTAGCATTATTTCAGCTTTTAAATGGACTTTCACCACAGATAGTGAGGCCCAGGCTTCCTCTTGGTCAGTCTGGTGAGGCCCAGGCATTGTCTTGGTTTGTTGGGTGAGGCTCCAGAAGAAAAAGTTTGAGAAGCACTGTACTAGACATTGCCTCACATTCTGTAAATCAAGAATTCACATATGTAGAATTGAAGTCTTTTTATACGTTAACGAATATTGCCTTCCGACCTGTCCTTATTGGTTCACACTAGGCTAGGAGGGGGGTGTATAAAACCTGAAACCATGCAAGATAGCAATCTGGTCTTCAAGTAGTGTCAAGCAAGTGTTTTCACACTCCTTTTGCTCCCTATTGTGTCGGTAAAAATCACAGGAGTGTATGAAAATGTAATTCTTTGGTTATCTGATATAATTTATTACAATTTCTGCATACATTAGCCCTGAACAGAGAAATATAACACAGGTAAAGCTAGATTGACTCTATTAAATCATTGAGGATCATCAAATCCATTGGTGTCCATTGTGCAGCAGATCATCCTGCTTCATTTATTGGTGCTGAATAGAATCTATGAGAAATGTCCCAAATAAAGCCTCCAATTTAAATGTGTATCTAAGCTTATAAGCCATATACCTTAGACTTACTGTATGTTGGCCGAACCCACCACTCTATGGTGCATCCCCCCCCCAAAATCAACCAAAGACATATGAGGACGACCCCTTTGTCAAGAAAGAGGTAAGGAAAGAAAAGATGACAGAGGTACATGCCAGCAATTCCCCCCTCTCTTCATTCAAAGCATCAACAAACATAGCCAAGACCTGCGTGCATTGGAGAAAATAAAAAGCATACAGCTGACAGCAATTTCAAACTACCCCCAGCATTCACAATTTCTAAATAAAGAAAATATATCATTGATGATTTTTTTCTTTATTATTATTTCATAACAGCAATCAAGACAAAATCTCTTCGACAGTATTGAGTACTTCATGAAGAATTTATAATCCTGGGACAAAAAATATTGTACACATTCATTTGAGATGACCGACCAAATGCTGGCAGAATTGTTTTCTTATATTAGATGCTATTCCAGAAATGCACTTGAGTGTCTGTCTTGTTTCTCTGATAACCTACAAAGAATCCGCTTCCCACAGCCCTGGATGAGGGATTTTAAACAGCCAAACAACACTTTAGGGTCATCAGGTTGAATAATTTAAGGCATGTCTTGAATCCTTATATTACTTTATTTTACAACTTTAATAGCCACTTTTATTTCAAACAACAATCCTCCATGTAATGGCTTATGTGTTAGTTAACATTTGTAAATGTATAAAAAAAAACTAAGGTGTTGGCCCCTAGGTGTCTCATGTCTCAGCAATATGCTGTCCACTGCTTCTTGTTAGCCTGAGTCCATTTCTAGTGACAAAAAAAACAAAACAAGATGGAACACAAAAAGAGATAGAACTTCCACCAAAGAAGTAGTTCAGTACTTAGCGTAATCCCTTCCTTGCTGTGTTGCTGCTTGTTATTTAAGTTTTGCTCACACAGCCAGTGCATCAGTAACCTTTTTCTCCTTCCATATGGCATTTATAAGCTTTAAGTTTCTAATCGGAAAACAAAACGTACAAAAAATTTTCAAATTCATTGCGGAACCTAGAACCTTTCATGTAAACTTTCAATAAAGGTGGTATTTCAATAGGGACGCATAAATTATTGCAAGTTCCCAGACAATGCAAAGTGTACACAGTATTTTTAGAGCCTCTAAAGAGTAAAAAGCTGCTAAGCACAAGGCTGTTAGACTATATGTACAATAAAATGAAAAAAGAGCTGTGAAATGCTTGTGGTTACAGAGAAACTGGGCTGCATAGGTCAGCAGAAATTCCCAGGTAGATTTCAACTATAGGTTTGTCCTAAAGCACTGTTTTACTCTCAGCTCTGTCTTTCAACACTCTCCTGCTGTTCTATTCTGAACACTGGCCTCTCTTGCTGCTATCGATTTTCTCTAAATCTCCAGAATAATATATTTCTAGACAACACAGCACACGCCGGCTTAATCCCTTTAATTACATCACTGCTGAAAGGAAATCATTGATCAATGGCATTATGGGAAATTAAACCACCCCCAAAACTGTATCAAAGACTATGAAATGGCTTGCCTCAGTGGCCCCATTTGGGACCCTCATAAGCTTTGCACTCTTGAACAGGGAAACGTGGCTATATCATTGCACGCCGCCTCCTGCCTGTTTGAAGTGCTCTCTAGCAGGTGTCATGCTCTAAGCAGGAATTTTGCTTGGTGTAATTAAATATATTATCATCAACTGAATTTCATATTGATCCCTTAAAGCCCATACTAAATAGAATATGAAAGCCCAAGAGAACCGTACTAGAGGGTCACAGATCAGCTTTAACACATTCAATAATACATCAGGTTTTCTCTCAATCCCGGGTCTTGTTGACAGCTATCAATAACGTAATATCAATCATTGATGTTTCTGTGTTGCTGTGAATTGATATGGGGTACATTTTACACTTTATGACTATATTGTCTAATCAATGTGAACTTCAAAAAGCTTGTACCAGATGAGAAAATGCCAAGGCAGGTGTATGGCAAATAAGGGAAAACCATCTTATCAAATACAAATATAACAGTCTTATTACTTTTTTGCTACAAACCAAATGCAATTTTATTCAAATGCTCAAAAAAATGCGAATCTACTTTTTAATTTTAAAGGATTGTATACATCAGAAGACTAAAGTTTATGCATTCTTTAGTAAACTTTATTTTTGCCTTGCAACCCAAAACATCAAATTTAAAGTGACTGGCCCCCAAGAACCGCTTGTACTGTCGGATAGCTGCTTTTAATTTGAGATCTGTCCTGGGGTCCGTTCGGCAGGTGATGCAGTAATTTTCCTAAAGAACAACTTTTAAACTTGCAGCGCTGTGTCAAATTGGCGTGGCCTAGAGTATCTGTGTCCTAAGCCTGTACAAGCCATGTCCAGAACGTGGCCGCCATCTCAAAAGACGCCACATTGTATCAAGGACAAGTTTTTCCAATGGGAAGGTGGTCATATAGTATATCAAATAAGGCCAGAATTGTCTCAGAAATTAATTGCCACAATCAGCAATCCCTCCTGAGGTTCAAATTTTATCAATACAGAATGTTGCAACAAGCAGCAGGAAACAATCCCTGTGACACACTATTTGACGTGCTGTCCATGGTGCTGAATACAGAGCTGAAGGTGCTGCATCTAATTTTTATTAACTTCTGTGTTGAGATCTTTGGAATCCCAAGAGATATTGCAAATCTTATTATAGTAATCAATTTCTGAGACAATTCTGGTCTAAATGATAGGCCCCTCAACCATTACTTGCTGGTGTGGTCAGATATGTAATTTTTCTATTCATTTCTGACTTCTGACTTAACATAACAAGAACTTTAATAAGGTGTCAAAGTGTTTAACCACCTTTTTATCTTTAGGATAGGGCATCAATACTAGATCACTGGGGATATGAATCACTGCAACCCTACCAATCTGTTTGAAAGGGCCATGGCACCTTTTCAATAAATGATTTATCCAGTATTAAAAAAACATGTCTGCTTCCTTCCAAAAACAGCACCACCTCTGTCCGCTTCTGTGTAATTTTACAACTTGGCTCCATTTACTTCAATGGAACTGAGCTGTGCTATCACACTCAAAATGAAACAAGAGTGGTGCTGTTTCTGGAAAAAGTGGACATATTTTTCTAATCCTGCATAATCCCTCTAACTCCTCTGCACCAATGTTACTGAAACTGCAGGAATGTAACACATGTAAACAGCGAGGACGCTGCAGTGCTTAGACCCCTGGCGATCTAATATTTTTTTTTTATCCAAACAGTTTTTATTGAGAAAGTTGCCAAATGAAAGCATCACTGAGCAATTCGTGGGGACACAAAGGACCCGGCTAAGACTAAACCTACCATCAAGACACTCAAGCATTGTACATTTTATCATTTTTATTTTACTTTATTTGTATAGCGCACACAGATTCCGCAGAGCTTCACCTATCTGTATGTTTTTGGGAGTGGGAGGAAGCCAGAGTACCCAGAGGAAACCCACGCAAACACTTTTCAGATGTTGCCCTTGGTCGGATTTGAACCCAGGACTCCAGCGCTGCAAGGCTACAGTGCTAACCACTAAGTCACTGTGCTAGCTTAACATACATTATGCTCAACTAAAACAGGAACAGCAAACTATGTAATTACCTAACATAAACAGATAATAAGTAATAAGTAACAACGGAGCAACGACCAAACCTTGATGTCTAACAATCTAATATTCATCAATTGACCTGGTACCTTACTGTGGAAGAATAAAGGAAAGTATATAGGAGGATGGGAGTTGATTTAAGGCTTGGTTCCTATAATCTCTGAGCTGGCAAATCTACCTGCAGACATTTATTAATCTGAAGAATGGAAAAAGAAGATTGACCAGTATGGGATGCCACTGCCTCATCTGTATTGAAAAGTGCTGTCTTATAAGCTATTCTCAATGCATCTAAGTGCAATATAGTTAAATTAGAAATAAAGGAGTAAATAAATGACTTTGGATTTTTACATGTTCACAAACGTAATGTATTATTATTATTATTTATTTATATCTCGCCCTTATTTCCAGAGTGCTATACAAGCGATAGGGGTAACAAACAGCAACAATACAAGATCAAAAACACATTACATGAAGGCAAATGGCAAACTGGTATATGGGGTAAGAGTACCCTGTCCACGAGGCTTACAATCTATAAGGTAATGTAGCCTGTGCTGTATACCAGCACTATATAAAGCCATCTACAGAAGTGGTTTCTTTAGTAGATGATGTGATATAACAGGTTCTCTTTAGATACAGATCACATTCTACATGAATTCCAAACTAAACTTGTGTTCCCCAACCTATAGATAGAAAACATACTTCCATCTGTCTAGTGGAACACTTACCGACATAGCACCTGGTGTGAAGGCAGCACAATATAATACTCTGATCCATGAGACAGGAAGAGCTCTAGTAAGACACTACTTCCAACCAGGTCTCTTTCACAATCTACTCCCTGTGGTGGATCTCTCTGCTTATGCCCAAACGATTTCAACCTGTTGTGGAGAAGACCATGAAAAGGCGAGCCTGCTGGCTAATTTACCAAGGGATTAAAGCCCTGAAACCACTTCAATCTGTTACTCGGTTTTGTGTTATATGCAGTAACCATTATATGGGAGACTCATGTCAAATGTAAATTCCACATAAAAGAACCCATAATACAAAGCAAAAAGCAATTCCCAATTAGATTTCACGCCTAACGCATGTCATGACTGACTCAGCTTGGAACTGTGCATGACGGACTGGAAATATGTAAAAATAGCACAAATAAACTCTGCATTTCGGTTAATATGATCGATTGAACAATCAGAAAAAATGTACTTGAATAGTGAACTGGATGTGTGGATGGGCAAATAAAGACTGAACATTTTTTAAAGGGAAATCTTCACCTGGGATCAGTGTACTAAATTTTGACCATAAGCACTCACCTCAATCCAGGCTGTATTTTTCTTTCTGTTTAGTAAATAGGCAGAAAAACTATTTTATTCCATCTGTTAGAACAATCTGAGAGGTGGTGCCAAGGTCACAAAAGCCACAGTCGGGCATATACATCCCCTCTCCCTGGTGCATCCCTTCTTGAGTGACAGTCAGGGCTTAGTGCTTGAAGTTGAAAAAAATGTACAGCCCATTCTTATAACATATCGTTATTGTTATATTATAACTTATATCATTACTGGTTTAAGACACAGACATATTCCTTAAGGGTGCGTTCACACGTACAGGATCTGCAGCAGATTTGATGGCGCAGATCTACTGCAGATCCTGTACATGTGAACGCACCCTTAAAAGGTAGCTGAATATACAACGTAAACAGCTGCTACATCATGTAAAGAGGCGCTGTGTGTAATTTATCAGAATTCTATCTGATAGTTTAGCATTGTGCACTGTGCAGGAGAGAGACACACACAAAGAGCCTGGGCTATGTACCTACAATATGTAAGCAAATTTGCCTGCTGAAGATGATCTATTCTACACTATTGTACACAGGTAAATCAAAGCTTCAGTCTCATCTCCACCCATTAAAAATAAACTATCAGCAGATTAGATTAATCTAACCTGCTGATATGTCCCTACTGCACAGGAGAGGCCGAGGAGGAAGGTATGTCTCTTACCCTCCTCCTCGGCGCCGTTCCGATGCAGTTAGTCTTTTGTTCCACGGTCCAGTGAGACCATTAGGAGCACTGCCCACCCCCATAGTGCCGATCCAGCCCACTCCATTCATTATCATCAGAAAGGGGTGGGCTAGCTTCTTTCTTTTAAGCTCAGGCAGTAGTCCCTTGCTTACACACCAGTGCATCTACTGTATGCCAATAGAACTGCAGTATAATCTCCCCTCCTCCTCTAGCTTCTCACCAGCAACAACAGCTCAGTGTATAGGGTAACGCCATTCCTGGCTGCCATCCTGCTGCTGCTGTTTCTTTCTTTTCACTTAGCACCTTGCAAACCCATTGCAACAGAAAACCCACTTCCCCACAAACCCTCTAGTACTATACTGTGTAAATCATCAACCCAGCATAGTGAACTTTCTCCAGTATTATAACATGGCATAATCTAAATTTAAAAGGCTCACAAACACAAACTGAAAATATATATGTTAAAAACAATTCATTAACTGTACTGCTTATGCAAATTAAAAATCACACAAGAGGATGTAACTCCAACTAAACCAGAAGACCCTTTCCGCCAAGCATTCACTCATGGGAAAATTCTTCCATTTCCAATGACTATGGCTTTTTCTACTACCTATTATTCCCCTACAAGATATTAACTTTACAAGGAAAAGAAGTCTGCACGCTTTCTACTAAATCTCTCTGAATAATGCTTCTGTTTTTAGACGTTCATATAAAACATGATAAATTCTAATAATCATAAGGTCATAAATACAGAGTGTAGCCCTAGCGGGGATAAGCAGAGTGAGTGACTAGAGCAACCAAGAAAGGCTAGCATACAGTCATGTATAGGAGAATGAATAAACTACCCATTAGAGGCAAATCACCCATAAAGTGTTACTGCAAGCTTTTACAGTCCATTAAAAATGTAATTGAATCAGTTAACATTTTCCTAAGAAAATCTCATTCTCGTAAATTGTATTGCCAGTCGTCTAAATAGTAAATACTTATTACAGTGACAAAATGAGGTTTTGTTTGCCAAAGGCAAAACAAGCAGAGTAGTTATGTAGTTCTGCGAGAACTAGATTAAGTTAAAAAAGGTTATAAAGATACCATTAACATCACAGGAGCCGCTATTAAAGCTGCACAGTGCTTAGTAATTGGAGGGTTTTTGCATTTAAAATGTATTAGCACCCAAATAAACAACACAATTAATAGTGAGCAGAAGGATCTACTTTGCAGGGGTGCAAAATGGCTAACTGTGGAAACCTGTCAGCACCTTTATGCTCCAGTAGTATAGTTTTTGCGAGAGTACTTTTAGTTAGATGTAGCACTGAAATAGCGCCAATAGGGTCTTAGTGTTCATGAGCTATGCACTCACCCCATTCGCCCCTATGCTCTTGCCACTCATAGGCTGCTTTTTTTCTATTACGAGCACAGGAAGGTAATCTGTCAATCGATGGCTAGGGGAAGAGGTTGGGCAGGAGTATCCTGCAGCTCATAAACACTGTGTACTCATTCCTGACAGTGTAATGCAATATTTAAAGAGGATGTACCACCTGGTACATCCTCTTTAACCTAAACCCAGTGATCGAACGGCGTCGGCACAGGGAAGACAGTGGCGCGGTCTGTTTTTCGGACCGAGGCCCCGTTCCCGTGCACGGCGCCTTTCTATGCACCGGAAGCGGCCGGTGCTCAAGCACTGGAGGCGGGCCGGGTCGCCCCCAGTGGGAGGGAATTCCCTCCCCTGTATGACGCGGCTCCATTCATTCTAAGGGAGCCGCGTCATACAGGGGAGGGGATTCCCTCCCACTGGGGGCGGCCTGGCCCGCCTCCAGTGCTTGAGCACCGTCCGCTTCCGGTGCATAGAACGGCACCGTGCACGGGAACCGGGCCTCGGTCTGAAAAACGGACCACGGCACCGGCTTCCCCGTGTCGGCGCCGTTCGATCAGTGGGTTTAGGTTAAAGAGGATGTACCAGGTGGTACATCCTCTTTAACTGTAAACTTCTGAAAAACTACATGCACACATATGCAAATACATATGCACTACAGGCAGATATAAAATACACAATACTGAACTCTTTGTTCTCTTTGTTTTTCCCTTTAAAGCAAATGTCCACCTTTGAATGGAATCTGTTACTTTCATGCTGCCTAAAGAGCACTATACAGCTTACACTGTGTAAGCTGTATGAGGAATGTAAAGCTAAGGCTAGACTGTGACTTTTGGTCATGCGACTAGGAATCTAGTCTGGACAGATTTTAAGCAACCACAAGGTCACAACCTAACCCCATTCCCTTGTATGAGTGAAGGGGACACACAACCAGGCAGTGCAACACGGTGGCATCGGGAATCACTGTGTGGCCAAAGCCTTATTATGACTTTGCCTTTTTTGCTCATAACCACCAATGTTTATAGGGAATCTGTCAGCACCCGGACGCTACCCAAGGTGCTGACAGTGTATTAAGTGGCAGCTCACTAGTTATCAGGTTTAAGGATGGTACGAACCTGCCAAGGTTCGGGATCGTATGAACCCGAACGCTCGGCATCAGATTCCCGCTGTCTGGCCGCTCCGTGCAGCGAGTGGATACAGCAGGAGGACCGCCTGGAAAACTGGGATATAGCCTATAGCTATGGCTGTATCTCAGTTTTCCAGGCGGTCCTCCTGCTGTATCCACCCTCTCCATGGAGCGGGCAGACAGCGGGAATGATTGCAGAGTTCAGGTTTGTACGAACCTTAGGTGTGGCTGGAGCGGACACTGAACAGTTTTATTTCTTGTACTGTAATCAAGTGTCAAAGAGGAGTTGTAGTGATGAACTCGTGCTACACTCTGGCACACCTCACCACTCTGTCCTTCTCCCTCTTCCAGTGAATATTCTGTGGCGATCGGCCTCCACTAGTTCCACCTTCCATTTGCAATGCGACTGTCATGGGCAGCAGGCTTTCCAGACAGTTCGCTTATGCGCCAGTAGAATCACGGGCTGTGCGCTTTCTATTTTTACAGTTCGTGCAGGCGCCGTACACCACAGGAGCAGTGCACACGTGCGCTGAGGGACTGAAGCTAATGCAGTCAGTCAGGACACTCAGCACAACTCCTCTGACGCTTGATTACAGTACAAAAAATCTCTTCCACTGACGCCTAAGGAAAAGGTAACCTGCTGACTAGTAAGCTGACACTTAAAGGCGTAGTGCGGTGGTAAAGAATTATTCACAGAATAACACACATTACAAAGTTACACAACTTTGTAATGTATGTTATGTCTGTGAATGGCCCCCTTCCCCGTGTCCCACCACCCCCACCCGTGTACCCGGAAGTGTGGTGCGCTATACATACCTGTCAGGTGCTGACCCCTGTCTCCGATCTTCAGTCAGTGACGTCTTCTTTGGACGGCCGGCGAACAGCTCCGACTGTCCCAAATGCCGGCCGCCCTCTGCAACGTCATCTGATGCTCAGCCGCGATTGGCTGAGCATAACTGTGCCGGGCTGTGTGCGCCATGTGCCGGGCTAAACAGGTGGGGATTAGTAGGTAATCTGCCTGTAGCATTCCTAATGATGAGGAGGGTGGGAAGGAGGGACAGAGAGGTTGTGTCAGCCTAATGCATACACAATCCAGGCCACTCCCGTAGGGCACGGGGCTGCAAGTTTATAAGTAAATTTTTTGCACAATAATTGCATCACCTGCCAAATGGACCACAGGACAGATCTTGGATTAAAAGCAGCTATCCGAAGGTACAAGCGGTTTAGGGGGGTCAGATTGTGGGTACAGAGTCGCTTTAACAAATCACTCTCAAGTAATAGCTTAAAATGGTATTTATGTACAAGGAGAGATATACTGTAATAGTCAAGGTCAAGGTTTTTTTCCCTCTTCCCCTTCCTCTGGATCACAAAGGTTAACTTCTGCACTTTTACTCCGGATGAACTCGATCTGTTCTCAGTCCTACATACAGATACAGGTGTGTGTATAAGCTGTACATTCAGGAATCCTTTATATACACCATTCTAATTGCTTTTGTTATTTACAAGATGAGTGAATATGTTTGCTGCTTGCAGGGGGAAGTTGGTAACTAGATGTACTCTGCCAGCTATACCCAATGGACTCTTCCAAGGAAACATCTAATATGATGAAAGCACAGATTCAACAATATCATAGCACAAAACAATGGCTAATTAAATAGGCCTTCAGTATGCAAAGTTTACCTAAAAGATTTAGTAGAATGTCTGCAGATTTCCAAATATCCCATCTGGAGACAAATGATAAACTCCACAATAAATGCATTTTAAATAAAACGATCAGTTACAGTTTTACTCATTATCGTAAGTTGTGCTCGGGCAAAAGGAAAAGTGATCTTAGAACACTCTAGCTTTTCTTAGCATCCTCGTAATTTTATGGGTGCACTGCAGTGGGAAAGGTTTTGGAAGTGTGTGCCTGTGCCATGAACACTGCAACTTGTGCAGCATTGTGGCTAGCAATGTTGCTGGGAATACTGTGACTAGTTACGTCACCTCTGGCAGACTTGGGGCACACACGGATGCCCTAGGCCATGGGTCTCCAAACTGCGGCCCTTTAGCTGTTGCAAAACCACAATTCCCAAACAGCTAAAGCTTTGTATTCGGCTATCCAGGCATGATCGGAAATGTAGTATTGCAACAGCTGGAGGGCCGCAGTTTGGAGACCCATGCTCTAGGCTATGCCTCTCTGACACCGTGCTGCCAGAATAAAAAGTTTTTTTTTTAACCTAAATACCAGCACCAGGAGACAAGGCAAGCCTGGGACCAGGCGTGGTTGAGAAAAGCTACCAAAGAGTACTGGAGGTGGGGATGGTTTCAAGTCAATACAGATTTGCTTTTTACCATAATATTTGCCAACTGTATTGAGAGGCACCAGCCTCCTAATAATTTTGCTACATCTTAAATATTGTTTACGTACAAAGCTTGAAAATCTATACCAGCTAGATGCTAAGGTAGGGTTTCTGGAATAACTTATAATAATTTCTGCCATATATTAGGATAAGTCTGCTAGGGGAGGGGGGGGGCACCCATCCTGCTAAGCCCCCCACCATTATTTTACTGCAATGCAACCTCCCATATTAGAAATGCTCTTTTCCCTGAATAGTCAGGTGAACATAAAGAGGTGTGAAATCTAGGCTGAAAGGGTAGTGAACTTGACTGCTAATCAGTAAAAGTGCCTTTACACAGGCCGATTTATCTGACAGATTTTTTAAAGCCAAAGCCAGTAATGGATCTAGAAAAAAAGGAGAAATCTCAGTCTTTCCTTTAGTCTGTTGCTGTCTTTGGCTTAAAAATCTGTCATATAAATCTGTCTGTGTAAAGGCACCTTTACCCTCATATTCACAACCTAGTCTAGCAGTCATGCCCGCATATGAAACCCTCTACCCCGATTCCCTGCCTCCCTTAGCCTCAATCACATCACCTGAGTCTAGTGTTTACATCCCCTAAGGCTCATATACAGACCGCCTTGAGTCTGATTAATCTCCCCTCAACTTCATTCACATACCTCTAAAAAAACATTTACCTTAATTGAAATCCACAGGAATGTTGCAAACTGTGTAAACAGGATATTGATATGCCACACTTAGGGGGGATGCTTTCAATGCAAAAAATATGCACCTACTCTGTAACTCTGGGAATATAATAGGCTCAAATGATCTAAACTGAAGGGGAAAAAAAAGTTAATCAAGTCCATTCTTCTACTTAATTGCTTCCACTAATTATGGAGGGCAAACACCATCAAGCCACCCATAAGAAGGAAGACGAACCCTTTAACTGTCTGGTGCTAAATAAAATATGCTCTTCGTAAAATGCTTTGGAACATCACAAGATTTATCCAGTCAGCATTTCATAATCATCCTTAAATCTACAGAGACACAAATGTATTTCATCAGCAATGAAATTCTTCCTTGACTGCTAAAACGAGAGTCAAGAAATGATTAGAATCTAGTTTGCCTAACAGTATGCATTAATCAGAAATCATAATAAATCCATGTGCTTCTTCAGACAGGGCATTTGTCAAGCGGTTAAGTACGGCAACGACATTGACTAATGGCCACTGAGCTGGAAGGGTCAATCATAAACTCATCAAATGCTTCATTTAATTTCATAATTTGGCCAAACATAATTTGTTTATGGAAAAGATATCAGGTGCTAGTGAATGAATAATGGCTGTGAAACCAAACTCCATTAATCAGCCAATGATTACAAATGACTAAGAGATTGTTTATTCTAATTTCATTCATTTGGCCCAACAAAGAAAACATGGGCAAATGAAACTAGCTGGAAAAGATGGCACAGTTATTGCACCGTATTTAATAAGACAATGATAAATACTCTCATTAATAACAAAATGCTAGAGTTATAGGGATGAGGATTAAATAAAAACAATCCACGCATCGGGTCATATTTCTGGCTTATAAATTCAAAGGAGACAATATGGGAAATGATTACATCAGGATTCCAGCAATTAAAGTGCAGGAAATAAATAGGGGGTGGCTACTCCACAGCAAAACAGCTTTATAAAGAGACAGCGCAAAGTCGTGTCATCTACAGAAATGTCAAAGCTTTCATTTGATTCAGCCTATTATGATCAATACTACCAATGAGGGGGGGGGGGAATGTTACTGAAAGGATGTAGGAAATTAGCAAAAAAGAGCATCTTATTTTCTTGAAATGCCAAGCTATGCATGCTCTGTGGCTGACATGACTTCAAACTTAATGGGGCTGAGTTGCAGTACTAGTCACAGCCTATAAATAAAAGAATGGCACTGTTTCAGGGGGGCAAAAAGCCACATGAAACTCATTTAAGGAAATTGTATAATTTTATTAGCAGAACAATTTTTTATTTTTTAATGTCTAATCATGCTAATAAATTGACAAAATACAGCAATTTCTTAATGTTTGTTTCATTGTTCATTTGTTATTCAGAATAATAAATCATTATTTTTGGGGTGTGGAACCAATTGTCTGCATCTCTATGATTTCTTATGGGAAATTAGCTTTGGTTTAAGATTGGATTTGGATTACAAGCGTGGTCCCGGAACGAATTATGCTCGTAATCCAAGGCACCACTATATACACTCACCGGCCACTTTATTAGGTACACCTGTCCAACTGCAAGTTACCACTTAATTTCTAATCAGCCAATCACATGGCGGCAACTCAGTGCATTTAGGCATGTAGACATGGTCAAGACAATCTCCTGCAGTTGAAACAGAGCATCAGTATGGGGAAGAAAGGTGATTTGAGTGCCTTTGAACGTGGCATGGTTGTTGGTGCCAGAAGGGCTGGTCTGAGTATTTCAGAAACTGCTGATCTACTGGGATTTTCACGCACAACCATCTCTAGGGTTTACAGAGAATGGTCCGAAAAAGAAAAAACATCCAGTGAGCGGCAGTTCTGTGGGCGGAAATGCCTTGTTGATGCCAGAGGTCAGAGGAGAATGGGCAGACTGGTTCGAGCTGATAGAAAGGCAACAGTGACTCAAATAGCCAACCGTTACAACCAAGGTAGGCAGAAGAGCATCTCTGCATCTCTGAACGCACAGTACGTCCAACTTTGAGGCAGATGGGCTACAGCAGCAGAAGACCACACCGGGTGCCACTCCTTTCAGCTAAGAACAGGAAACTGAGGCTACAATTTGCACAAGCTCATCGAAATTGGACAGTAGAAGATTGGAAAAACGTTGCCTGGTCTGATGAGTCTCGATTTCTGCTGCGACATTCGGATGGTAGGGTCAGAATTTGGCGTCAACAACATGAAAGCATGGATCCATCCTGCCTTGTATCAACGGTTCAGGCTGGTGGTGGTGGTGTCATGGTGTGGGGAATATTTTCTTGGCACTCTATGGGCCCCTTGGTACCAATTGAGCATCGTTGCAACGCCACAGCCTACCTGAGTATTGTTGCTGACCATGTCCATCCCTTTATGACCACAATGTACCCAACATCCGATGGCTACTTTCAGCAGGATAATGCGCCATGTCATAAAGCTAGAATCATCTCAGACTGGTTTCTTGAACATGACAATGAGTTCACTGTACTCAAATGGCCCCCACAATCACCAGATCTCAATCCAATAGAGCATCTTTGGGATGTGGTGGAACGGGAGATTCGCATCATGGATGTGCAGCCGACAAATCTGCGGCAACTGTGTGATGCCATCATGTCAATATGGACCAAAATCTCTGAGGAATGCTTCCAGCACCTTGTTGAATCTATGCCATGAAGAATTGAGGCAGTTCTGTAGGCAAAAGGGGGTCCAACCCGTTACTAGCATGGTGTACCTAATAAAGTGGCCGGTGAGTGTATGTATAACACTGTCAACTTAACACAGATAGGCGAACCAATTAGCCGAAAAGGTACAAATACATAGAAATTTGGGTGCTTCAATAGTTCTCCTGCTGGCATAGAAACCCGTTTTAGAGGTTATGCCAATGGGATGACAGATGCTCAGAAACCACTTAAATGCCACAATCACAATTTACCCACAGGATCTGTGGGGTTAAACTACAAAAATTTAAGGTTTGTCTGCTTGAAGCAGGGGCCCTGTTGTTATGCAATATTCTACACACACAGTGCTGGACTACTTCTGTCCTGCTGACAAAGAAAGCGTCATAAGCATTGGGGGCTTAAATTGTGTCCACTCTCTGATATGGTTGTTTTCATATAGGGGATATATATTGGGGATGTAGTCAGAAGCTGTGGTTTACCACAGTGACCCCCTCTGCTTCGGCAGCATGATCTCAATGCAGCTACAGAGTTTAAAAGAATTTACAGGAACCTTCTTGCAGAGTAATTTGTTGACCATCTGAATGGTCCATATGGTCTATAGTTGGATAATGTTTATGTCTTTTTTTTTTTTTTTTTTTTAATTAATTAAATAAATAAATAAAAAAAATTCAAGACACTTGGCATGACTTCTCAGCAGTCATAACACTACCAAAGGTAGGATTACAATGACAGGTAACCTATATCACACCAATGACAATAGGTGACATAGGCTTAAAGACAAATCTCTGAGTACTGTCAACATAGTAGAGCACCGGCTCTGACAAGATGGCTCACTACATCATCATGTTCAGGACCACCCTCTATGAGCTATGAGTTAAAGATCAGCATGTATTCTGGCAGATCCAAAGGATTTACGTAAAGGACCTTGATGTGACCTGATGCAGCACCGCAAACAAATTGATCAGAGAGATCGGTGCTTGTTTGCAGAGCCTTTACAAGACTCCCTCAATCGTGCAGCTTATTCCCTTCACCAGTCGGCCGTACATTTCTTTTTCCACGGAAAGATGTGCTACAGCGAGATTACAAGGCTGGGTGCCTAACAAGTGGTTACGTACTATAAAAACTTTAAAGTACTGGTTGAGAACTGAGTTGTTTAGGAGCAGTCTAGGTACCACAGTACTACATGTAAACCCAGACCAAGGCTGTAAAAAATAAATCTAATATGGCACTCTTGAGATAATACTATGTGATGATAAGCAGGTTTACATGCAGTTTGGCATTTTTGTCACTTTATAGAACCATGCTATGCCCCCCCCCCCCACAAATGGAGGCATGTCTAATTTATAGACAAATATTATGCACAACTACAAAACCATTTACATTTTTTTAAGAAGTTTGTGTTAGGTCGGTACATTGAGGTGACAGAGCTGCCAGGTATTTTCATTAAGAAAAAAAAAAACGAAGACGAAAAATAGAAATTGTTGAAAACTGCCTACAGGTTGTGTGTTTTGCTGCTTGTCAAGCTAGGGACTGATTCCAGAGACATGAGGAGAGAAGTTGCTTGAGGCGTTTGTAAAAATGAGATGAATCAAAGTATGCATCAATATCAGAACACAGCTCAGCCCCATGTAAGAGCTCAAACACCTACTATACATACAGCAAGGAACAGACAGCTATGCTTCCCATACACATGTACACAGAGTGTAGAGTAATGAAATGTCAGGGCACGTGATTAGGATGACAAGGTGATTATGCCAGGCTGCTTTATAATGATAGGCGACAATGCGCACCACATATGACACAAGTCTAAAGTAAATTGAAAAACTTTAAGTATGAAAACTTCTGTGTGAAAGATCAAGAGAAAAATAGAAATATTCATCCATCCATAATTAGAGCACACATTTGCATCAAAATTAGTTATGCCATATGCTGCTCCTTCACTTAAATCCCATCAGAAATTTCAATCACAAGGAAGAGAAAGTTGCAAATATCTACCCAAAGACCATTCAGATCTATTGTAAAAATAAAATAGACTGGATAAAAAGGGTCAATAAGAAGATATTTTCACAGTAAATTTTTTTATAAACCTATATATTTATTACCCAACAGTGATCAAGTAACAGTGAAATTAATTACATGCTATTACAATTTTATAGCATTATGGCTAGAGCTGATAAAAAATAGTTTCCCAGCTCCTTCCTGTCTCCAGCTGCTTCTCTCTATTGTCTGCTTCCATTAGGAGAGGTCAGCAATGTCCCTTCTTGGCCAATGATTGGCTGAGTGGACAGATCCTGCTCTGATCTCTAGCCTCAGAAGCAGACAGAACCAAGGCAGCTGGAGACAGGAAGGACCTGTGTGGGGACTGGGTGTAGGCAAGTATCGCTTTTCCCCCCATGACCCTCGGCAACATAGCAATCATTTTAGAGCAGTGCCTCTCAATTCCAGTCCTCAGGCATCACCAGCAGGTTCTGTTTTGAGGCTATCCAATACAAAGGACACATGTGCTAATACCTGATGCACGGAGTACAATTATATCACCTGTGAAATACTAAGGAAATCCTCAAAAACATGACCTGTTGGTGAGGCCTGAGGACTGGAATTGAGAAGCATTGCTTTAGAGGACCGCAATACCCCTTTTAAAACACAAGGACCAAACTTGATGCATGTAGTGTAGTTAGATATGGGTCAGGTACATGTTAACAGTGTACATCTCCAAAGGAGGGATAGAATGCTGTGTGCAAAAGAGTGTAGTACTTTATTACTGAGCTCAATGCAGTGGAGGCTGCAGGCAGGCAGACTTTTATTCAGGAACCTCTGTATCAGAAAGATAAAGTTGTGACCCACAGGTGTCAAAACTGCGGCCCTCCAGCTGTTGCAAAACTACAATTCAGATCAGGACTGGACAGCCAATAGGTCTGTGTTTATAACCTTGTGTGTATGTCTGATTCAAATAAAGTCTATTTCTAGTGGACTAATACACTTGCTGTTCTTGTGGGACAGAACCTTTTTTAGGTGCAATAATTCTGATTACTACCCTTTCCTGATTTGTAGGCGTTTACTATGATGGGAATGGTAGTTTTGTTACTCCTGAAGGGCCATATGTTTGACACCTGTGCTGTAACCCAGGTACATGATGAAAATATAAAGAGAATCCCACACATACTGATGTTCATGGCTGGACAATCACAAAGTCGTAATTAAAGGGTCATTCCTAGTATAATGTTACTGGAATATGCCATGACTATGATAGGCGGGGTTCTAACCCCCACGATCATAAGAATGAAGGCATTTCAGCACTGATTCAGTCATGCAGCTCCTTCTCTATTATACCTTGCACAGTGGTGCTCTCTCACAGAAGGGATGGATGGCTGTTCATATTACATAGGACAACTGTTAACTGCCTAATACCATAAAATACACATGTGAAGAGTGAACATATTAAGGTGGATGACAAGAAAACATCAAAAAAATGCTCAAGAAGTTAGAAACACTTAAAAAAATTATTGTGTTACATGTCTAGTGGCAACTATTACATATTAGAGGACCAACTTAGTGTTTATCCATGACACCTCTGGTCCCACTGCTGTTTTCCCTGATAGTCATGGTCATACACAGCTTACACAGTGACACAGTAGGCTAGTACAGTCAGAATCAGACAATAGTGGGAAGAGAATAAAACCTAATCTTGACATATATTATTATCATGTATATAAAACAAGCACTAGTCACACTTGCTAGCAACATTGTGGAAATAACTCAGTACTTATCACCTGGGCATCTCTCACTGGTGGTGCTCGGCACTCACAGATGTGTTCAAAAAAAGTTCAATAAAAAAGAAAGACACTGCAGTGTTCACCATAACAGATGCAATAAGTGATTTATTCCACAAGCATGGTTATGGATACAAACAAACAACCATTTTGCGCTACAGTGCGCCTCCTCCCAGCCTCTGCGTCTCCCTCTACACCCATCCTCTAAATATGCTCTCTAAACAGCTCTCTTAAAGAGGTAAACACCAAATTTATACCCAGGCCCGTTCCTACCATGAGGCAGAGTGAGGATCCTGCCTCAGGCGGCAGCTTCCGAGGTCCCTGAGGGGGGGGGGGCACAATCCTGCCCTGTCATTGTAGTTAAGTCATTTCTGACTTAACAGCCGCCCAGCAGTGTTACAGGACCCCCTCCTGCTGCCTTATCTGGGTCCCGGCTGCCTTATCTCCAAAGCAAACAGTGGAGGATGTGATCCCTGTGCTTCCTCCACTGTGTGCTGCCTGAGCGTCGGGACTGGAAGCAGGAGGAGGAGGGGACTCAGCACGGCAGCCTGCAGAGGTCAACACAGTGTGAAGAACAGGAAACTGACCCTGCAGAGCTGTGTGCTGCCTGTCCTGTGCCCCCCTCCCCTCTGTGTGTGCTGCCTGTCCTGTGCCCCCCTCCCCTCTGTGTGTGCTGCCTGTCCTGTGCCCCCCTCCCCTCTGTGTGTGCTGCCTGTCCTGTGCCCCCCTCCCCTCTGTGTGTGCTGCCTGTCCTGTGCCCCCCTCCCCTCTGTGTGTGCTGCCTGTCCCCCCTCCTCTGTGTGGGCTGGGCCCCCTCCTCTGCACCATGAGCTCTGTCTTCTGAGGTCCTGACTCTCCACAGCCTCCCAGGACCTGTGTAGCCAGGAGACAGATCAGAAACAGAAGGTATTGTGTGAATTGCGTAAGTGTGTGTGTGTGTGTAAATGTGTGCGTTTGTGTGTAAACATGTGTGTGTGAATGTGCATGTGTGTATTATACAGTAGATATATGCTGGGGTGGGTATGCAGTGTTTCTAGGTGCTGTGTGTTTGGGGTGGTAGGGGTGACTGACTGGTAAAGTGAGTCTTTGCTGAGGGAGGAGTATGGGTATCTTCTATTATGAGGTCAGTATCAGTTTGGGGGTATCAGGTGATGTCATTACAGGGGGCACCATGCATTATAGGTCACCTCCCCTGATCAAATGCAGTAATCCTCTACTGGGCACTCTGGAGGATGACTGCATTTGATCAAGGGAGGTGACTTATAAAGCATGGTTAGGGTACAGCGATTATGTGGATCCCATGCTTTATAGTTCATCATCATCTCTCCATCTTATTCACTGAATAACGACCGCAGAGAACCTGTTAGTTCACACAATGGAGTGTGTGCAGCGGTGAATTCAGATGTGGGCGCACATGGGTGGGCCCGCACCCAAATTCAGAAAGAATGAACATCATCCAGCCGGTACTGCAGTGACTTGATGATCTTCAGTGATATAGTGTTATACATAGTGTGCACATGGCCTAAGGCACAGAGACAGGGGGAATGATGGTAACTGGTCACACAGCTGGTACATGTGTTTGCATGCAGTATACGCACCGCTGGCACCTACTATGCAGTACATACACTGCCGGCATATATGTTTATGTGTCATACAGTGACTGCTGGTATATTTTTATGTGTGTGGTATATTTATAGCTAATATATACCTATATGTGTGGTATAATTGCTGCTAGTATATTTATGTATGTGTGCAGTTGATCACTAATTTATGGGGGGGGGGGGGGCGCCATTTTAATTTTCGCCTCAAGCGGCAGAATGGCTAGAATCGGCCCTGTTTATACCAAGATAACAAAGTATATACAAATAAAAAACAATCATCTGGTAATACTTAGAAAGACATTATAAAACATATACATAATTTATTATAATATATTACCCCATTGTCTGTAAGTCTGATCTAATGGTCCCAGTGCATCTGTCCGGAGAATAAACTTTATTTCTTTTTTTAATTATAGTTGATGCCTGTCCCATCTAATGGTTCCATTTCTTTTTTTTTAATTATAGTGGATGCCTGTCACCTCCAGTTTTGGGATTTCCCACTCGTAGTAAACCAATACATTTCTTCACCATTATGTTTCTCCCAAATGTGTGTTTTAAGCGTGAGCAACTTTTACAGGTCCTTATCAATAGTAATTGTTCAGCAAACCGCATTGGTCTAATAGTTTTACCTATGTAGAATGAACCACAATCACATATTACAGAGTAAACTACAAAAGACATTCTACAGGTAATAAAATCATTCACTATAATATCGCAACCCCTTACCTTATCCATCTAGTGTTCTTCAAAGCGCCACAATGACTGCAAGAACCACATTTAAAATTACCTCTAGGTGTACTTTTTATCTAACCAATTTACATCCTTTCTTTCCAGTTGTGCCAGTTGAGTCCATCGAGCCATGAAGGAAACTCAACATAAATCCCTGTCTCCTTTTATTGGTTCTTTTTCCCAACAGCTGACAATGGTCTAGGTATCTAGCTCTCTCTTACGTCCTGTTCAGCACTGCATTTTTATAAACTGTGGGTGGCCCCCATAAGGGTATGTTCACAGTAAGGAAAACAGGCGGAGACTCCGCTTGGAATCCCACCTGCCTCACTGTCTCAATGTTATAGGGCCTCTCCGCTCTCCATTCAAAAAACTGACACGTAAATTCTTTGAGCGGAGAGCAGAGGCACCCTATACATAACATAGTGGAGTTCACAGCAGGAATTCCACTCGGAATTTCCACCTGTTTTCCGCAGTGTGAACGTACCCTGACAGTGTGTCAAATGCATATTTACTTCATTAGCATTTATATATTGCATAAACTCCAAAAAGTGTTATTTATTTTCTGACCATATCAACAGCACGCCATCTATGTATCTCAAATTTAATTTAATATACTTGGCGTAGGGGTTAGTAGTGGTAAAAATCTTATCCTCCAGGGTGGCAAGACACAAGTTAGCCCCATAGCCCTGACAGCAAACTAGAACGAATTATGGAACAGCACCATGGATAGCATCTTACAAATGTTACTTCATATGGTTGCAAACCTTGCAAACATTGACGGAAAGCCTGCACACCCGCTCAACAATAAATAGCCAGTTTGCAACACAAAAGAGTCCAAAATCTCCAACAACTCTATCGTATCATAAAGATAGGAGGGAACTTCACTTAACAGGGGAAGCAATATCCAGCCTAAATATTTAGACATCGGGTCAAATAATGATTCCCTCTCCACCACAATTGGGTGTTCCGGGGGCACTCGATCGATTTGTGTATCTTCAAGATCCAATACCAGTATGTATTTTTATTTGGATATTCTATTATAAGTCGTTCTGCAAATCTCTTGGAAAAATCCCTCAACCACATTTATGGAATAAATCCATTGCAACCGTTTTGGTGCAGCAGCTTCTTTTTTTCCATTAGAATATATATTATTATATACACCTATATTCTGTATAACTTGGTCCATAATCTATTAAAGCCATTGTTTTTTTATGTTTTTTTATTGATTTTACAAAATCTATGCAATCTAAAATAACAACATGGGGGAAGAGGAGAGGTGGGAGAGGTAGGAGGGGAGGAAAGGGGGCATTGAGAGAGTCGGAACGAATCTGGAAGGGACACCAAAAGTTTAAGTCAGTCCAACAATAATAAGGTCTGTTTGCAAGCTTCCCTTCAACACATACAGTGAAACAATTGAGTCCCGAATTTACACAGTTGCCAGTGGGCTCAGGTATTGCGATGCCTGATGTGGAAGAAAAAGAGAACAGTTCTGAAGCTATTAAAAGCCATTATTGAGCTTATACTTGAATTATATAAGAAATCATTAACCTACACCGGGGGATGTTCACATATACATTTTAAGGCACTTCAGAAAGGTTTAATACTTTGGAAGAATTATTATTATTATTATTATTACTATTAGTTAGGAATATGTTAAACATGCACTTTGAAATATATGAAATCTTGACATGGCCCAGATGATTCCCTCGCACGCGAGTCAGCTATATGATATGCATGTCTAAGCCTTTTGTACTGTACACTGAAAAGTGTCACAAATATATACAAAGCTGGTCAGTGTTCTGCTGTCAGTCTCTATTTCATATTCAGTACCAGCTGCTGACTTGATCATTTTGCATATCTGGAGACAAAATAACCTGCTTAACTGAGCCGTCCTTTAGACAAAAAAATGGCATGCAAGAAAGTAAACCAATGATCCTATTAGTTCCAGCAGACTTAAATCAGAGGCTCTACGTATGTGGTCCTTCCAGACACATCTGTCATCATCCATTTTGATTCTGTAGTAAGCAGTCTCTTTTCCTTTATATATTAGCTGAATACATTTGAATACTTTGTTGCTATCAGGTCAAAAGTACATTATTCCCATTAAACAAGAACGCGGCTGATACGTTAAGGTCTTCCATGACCTATATCCAGGACAAACAACTTGCAGAACACAATTCTGTCACTATTACCGGAAAATATTACAAAGAACCAATATGGCTGAAAGCAAGCATATTGCTTCAAAACGTTCCTTTTTTTTTTTTTGTATTCCAAAAGTTTAAACAAATGCAAGGCAGCGTCTAATTTCACAAGCTAATGAGACAGTAATATATAATCATGGAATATTACAAGCCTACTGTACAAAATGCCAGTATTCCCCTGTCAATGGTCGTGAGCAGTGTGCGCTTGGTTCACAGACTCTGTACTGCTCTATAATGAAGTCTCATGAACAGCTTTACTAACACCCAAGTGGATTGGCAAGTGACAGAAGCTCAGCTAAATCCTCTGTTTACACTGGAGATTAGCAGGGTAGGGCTTGAGAAGCAAACTGAGCTGTCCATGGTCAAGGGAACCTGCTCCCTGTCAGCCTGTAGGGCACAGAGACAAAGCTCGGTCCAGGTAGGAAGTGACCCATAAACCTATTCCTACCAAGGATTTATTCAAAGCCAGTCTGCCTCCTAGAATCTCCATATGACCATTAACTGGCCTGCGAGGCCTGCCAGGAGGCCTAATTACAGGTCTACAGAGCCCAATAACAAAGGCTGAAGAGATTTAGTCAAGGGATGATCTGCTTTATACTGACTTGAGAGAGTCCATATAGAGGGAGTGAAATAAAGAGGTTTAGCAGAAAATTCCCCCCAGGGATGCAGCATTGTAAGCCGGGCAGGGAAACCAGCCCACTTCAGATGGGCTTAAAACATGCCACCCTCTCAAAATTAACATTCAGCCACGGCTTGCTTAACATCTGCTCAAACATGGGAAGTAGCTGTGATATTGTTAGCCTAGGCAGAAGAAGCTATTCTTGTATATAAATATTCGGAGATCTGAGTAAACGTGCAGTATTCTGCGGCTCAGCCTTTGACTGCTCTTAAATAGACTGAAGTCTTGTGTGAATCCCCAATTAAGCCATGTTAGCTCACACGCACAGAAGTGTCAGTCTGCAGACAAAGTCATGGGAAAACATGTTAGCCACACTTCTGTTAGCCAAGTTCACTGGAACTCAACGGGTTTTATCCCTTAACCAGTACTTTGTTTCTTCAAATTATGCGATCAGTGTAGAAACACAAAAAATGTGAGCAAAAAGAGTTTCCCCAAACAAACTTGTTCCTTGATCTGATATAGTCTACTCTTTATTCTGTGTTAGATAAGAAATACTGTAGCTAGGGATTGGGTCCTGACTGGATGGAGGTGGAATGTAAAGATCACCACAATAAAAGATGAGCGAATCGCTTCGTTTGATTAAAGCTCCGCTCAAGAAGTCGGCTTCTCTTCAGCACTGCTCTTCCGCTCCACCCTGAGTGTTGGGGAAAAGTTGGCACCCATAAAGGCACATTTGTTATGCTGCCCTAAATTTATTATGTGAGAATATGAGCAAATTCAAAAAGGGCCAAATTGTGATTTCTAGATGACTGGTAGAACACTGGTGGGGGTCCCGGTATATAGTAGATAGTGCTGACCAAGTCTCATTTAAGAACTGGGAAATTGGGAAATATCATGTCTGGTCCAGATACTTTAGTGCAAACTACTGAAAATCTTAATGCTGTAAATGACATAAGGTATCAGAATCATAGGCGTCAACATACTGTGCATCACAGCTTTCTGTATACGGGGCCTGGTCCGATGTATCACAATTTCTATAATATCATGTGGAGGACTTGGCATATGTGCATCACTTACCAGAGAAAGAGAGCAAGAAGAGAATAAGGCAAGATGGTAAAGGCAGTGTGATGCTCTGGGTAATGAGTGCTGCCATTCAGGTGAAGGTTATTTTGACATGAACCACCTACCTGAACATCACTGCAGACTGAATCCACACATTCATGGCATTGGTATTCCTAATGGCAGTGACTTGTTTCAGCAGGAAAATGCAGCTTGACACTTAAATCTCATGGTTTGTGGCATGTGCAGGTATAAAGCAATTCCTATTGCTGATGCCACTCCACAAACCTTTACAGGTGGTGTGGAGTCCATGTTTTTCCAGGTCAGAGCTTTTGGTGGCCCTACACAGTGTTAGCCAGGTGGTTATAGTTTCATGGCTCACTGTTATTTAATAATAATAAAAAAGTGTATATCTATATATCTATATATATATATATATATATATATATATATATATATATATATATATATATATATGAGACCCATTACAAAGAAATATTTAGTAAACAGTATATGTACATACATGTAATATACATAAACACAATATAAAACCTTCTAAAATAAATCTACAGTCTTAACTTCATGTTGCTTTTAAGCATCAAGGTGTCAAAATATTTTTAAACATTGCTTAAAATCCAAAGCACTGAGGCCAAAATGATATATATCTCATTGTATTTTTAATACATTTCAAGGTGTTAAATTAGAGAAATGAGGGGTGACAGCTATGTGAAGAATAAACAAATTGTTCTTTTTGAGGGCTGGGCTGTCACATCTATTTTATAATTATACGCTTCAAAAGCATATTAAAGATATGGAGAATAATGCATATATTTGAAACTGAGAAAATATAACGCTATTTGGAAACTTTATTGGAAAAGATAGGAATATTTTCGAGAGCTACCAATACACAATCTCACTTTAACAGGGATTAAAAAAAATAAAAATAAAATTGGTATATTCAACTATAATAAACTAATGTTCTAAGGTACAGTATAAAGAAAGTGAATGGAGGAAGAGACTAGCGAGTCAGTGAAGATAATAGCAGAAATTATCCATTTGCTTTTTTCACTGTATAAAATTTTCACTAGTAATTTTTGGTACTTCAGGCATGTACAAAGCATTCTACACCCTTCAAGACTTCTGGCCATATAATGTAAAGAAGGGACAGTTTTGTCCTAAAGAAATGCAATTATAATAAAATAAAGTTAAACATGCATTTCAGCCCATAACATAGTGAACAGCGTGGGGCCATACTGTCCGCTGTATTGTGGGTTACATAATGCAGCCGGGGTGTTTTATCTGGGACTCATCGTTGTCTTTTTACAAAATTTCTTTGTATGTTGCATTTTGTATGGTGGCATTTACTTAATAAAATTAATTACATTACTATTACATAACTGGATGAAAAGGATGGTGAAAAAAAGCTGAGAGTTCAATAAGGTTGAAAAAAAGAGGGGCATCTATCAATAAAAAACATGATGAGAAAAAAGCCCCATCTGAATATAAAAAAAATACAAATAAAATTAGATAAAACAATTACTTTAAAAGGGGCTGTCCAGGATTAGAAATTGCAACTGCTTTTCTTGTCCTAATGCTGTGTGTGGTATTACCGTTCAGCTCTATTTACTTCAATGGGACTGAGCTGCAAACCCACACCCAAACTGAGGACAGGAAAGGTGCTGTTTCTGGACAAAAGCAAATGTGTTTTTCTGTTTCAATGTTTTCATTCAAAATATTTTACAATATACCAAAAAAAAAAACACAAGTAATAATACTTGTGAAAATATGTTTTTCTAATCCTGGAAGACCCCTTTAACTAGGTCTATTAGTAAAGTCATCAGCACTGACTCTCTTTATGCCAATGTTAAGCGCAGACTTCAAAATGTGGTGGAGAATACAATGTTAAAGGTAATTTCATTGTATGTATTTCACATAGAAATGACTTAAGTTAATGAACTATGTACAACAGACATATACATTGTTTTATCCGTGACCAAATAATGACCCATACAGAATGCATGCCCCAGATTAGACCATGTTAACATACTGAACAGCACTACCACAGGACATCTTGTTTTTTTTTAATCCAATTGATTTTTTTTCTAAGTTACATCTGTTTCTGTACTCTGGGATAGGACTACCACCCCAGCTCTCATACAGCCTGTGATCCAGCTTTCTAAGACTCTTCTTCATTATGCAATGATATATAAGAGGGCAATGTAGCTAGACAACCTTTGTGGGAGCTGTAATGGCAACCAGAGTGTTACAAGAAGGATGTAACAAGCAATGAAAATGTATATAAAACCAAATTCATATAACAACTGTAAATCATCAGTTAGTATTACAGTATTAATAGTTATTGTTAAACAAACAAAAAATGTATTTGATTTAAAAAATCAAACGACATAATTAATGAGAAACCTAGACCGCTACTTGCTGGAACCACATCGGCAAGCATTTATTAAAATGTGCCCCTGGCATACGCCACGGAAAAGGATCAGCGTACGCCAGCCGTATCCCCCGCTCACCTGAAGAATGGACGGAGCAAGACAAGGTGGCCTTTACAGGGGACGTGAATTCATCATAGTTTATTCCTGCTTGCAGGTGTAAATCATGGAACAAATCTACACCTGCTCCCAAGCAGTGTAGAATTGTTTCGCAATGCCTGCACCAGGCCTGCTGGATTTACTAAGAGATGTGTGCCTCTGTCCAGGAAACTGGGGGCAGGGCTTTATTTACAGCTGGCATACACGTCATCTTTAGCGAAGAATCCAGGTTCTGTTTGGGACAACTATTGGGTTTGAATATGGAGGCCTTATGACACAACTACTATATTTTCAGGCATGTAAGACGACCCCTGACTTTTAAGAAGATTGTCACCGGTTTGCCTTATACACCAGAAAATGTTAACCCCTGCCTGACCACACCAGGCTTTACCAGCTGGAGCCCTGCTGAGGTCAGGCAGGGGTTAATTGCAGCTAAAGAAAAAAAAACAACAACAATCAACTCACCGTTCCCGTTCCCGTGTGACGTACGCCTAAGCTGTCCCGGGCAGACAAGTGTCTGATCAGAAAAGCTCGGAGACGCTCGGCTGCTGGGAGAACTTCGGGAGAATGACAGAGGCTTTGGGGACTACTAAGGGGGACCAAGAGCTCAGTGATATGTACAGCATATCCTGCAGGAACATGTGTTGCCCATTATGGCAGAGCTTCCAGCTGGCATTTTTCAGCAGGATAATGCTTGCCCTCACACAACGAGGGTTTCCCAGGAAAGTCTGTGCCAGCCTAAAACACTTCCATGGCCTGTCCAGTCACCAGATTTATCACTTAGGCCACATTCACACACCCGTAGTGCAGTCCGTGGCCGCGGACCGCACTACCATATGTGCATCTGTAGTGCTCCGTGTTTCACAGACCACTACGTTCACAAATCATTACCCCAGCGATCCTTGACGCAAAAAACGGTCTGCATTACAACATATCCATTTTTTTTCCGTCTCAGATCGCGGCCCCGTATACACGTACGGACGTGTGAACGGGGGCCATAGGATAACATTGGTTTCATGTTCTGCCCGCAATTGCGGACAGAACCGATGTGTGAATTAGGCCTAAGGGCCATATTACACGGCCCGATCACCTATGTAAACGAGTGCTGATCTGCTAAATCAGTGCTCGTTAACAGAGCCTATTACACGGCTCGTCTATCGTGCAGCAAGGGCTGTGTGTATGTGTGTATGTATGTGTATATATATATATATATATATATATATATATATTTATTTATTTTGTTAGCGATGTCTGTGCAGTCCCTGCCTTTTTAGTGTTACATACTAAAGTTAATAGTTGATATATACTTGACCACACTCTTGGAGCTTCTGCCTTCTCCCTCAGAGTTCTTACTGGCTTCTGTCCGAAGTCACCTTGTCTAAAGTGACAGGCCACTCTGTCAGGCAGAAGCACTAAGAACATGGACAAGAACATACAAACTTTATTATTTTCTTTACACATTCATCAGCTGTTGACGGCGTATCACTATTATACATAGTGATGCATGCCCAGAGGCTGATGATTTTTAGGCAGGACCAAAAGACATGATCAGCAATGATGGTTATCATCGGCTCATTGTTGTCTTTATTACATAGAGCGAAAATCTGCCAAATTGGCCCAGTTCGGCAGATTATCACTCTGTGTAATAGAGCCATAAGTAAGGGTCCATTTACACAGAAAGATTAATTGAAAGATTATCTGCCAAAGATTTGAAGCCAAAGACAGAAACAGATTTTTCCTCTTTTCAAATCCATTCCTGGTCTTGGTTTGAAATCTTTGGCAGATAATCTGTCAGATAATCTTTTTGTGTAAATGGACCCATAGGGGGAGATTTATCAAAGGGTGTAAAATTTAGACTGGTGCAAACTGCCCACAGCAACCAATCACAGCTCCTCTTTCCTTTCAGCACTGCCTAAAGCTGAGCTGTGATTGGTTGCTGTGGCCAGTTTGCACCAGTCTAAATTTTACACCCTTTGATAAATCTCCCCCATAGTCTTTAAAGAACCAGGTTCAGCAACCCACAGGTGTACAGGATCTACAGGCTCAGCTGTAACATCTTTGGGCAAATGTCCTGCAAGATGCCATACGGAACGCTAAAAGCAGAACAACAGGGTACCAGAGCCTCCTTTTGCTTGTACGGTTTCCCCAATACCCTTATCACTTTGATGTAATATTGTGATCACTTACTGTACATGTATCATTATTACATTTACACACAGAGTTTCATTTGATTCCAACAACAACTTCTTAGTACATTATTTTTTGTCAATGGGTGTACTTTAATGCTGCTGCAAATGCACCACATTTGACTATCTAAATAAGGTTTTGCACGTCAAGAAGCAAAACTTATTGCAACAAGGCTCCTCCCCATAAGCCATTTATATACTGATGTTGTTTTATGTGGCAGAGGGGCATTTGAGGCACATCTATCCTAAGATAAAAAAAAAAAAAAGGAATAGAAAGAAAATACTAAAAGGGCAGAATAGATGGACCACTGGTCTCTTTCTGCTGACTATTTCTTATAGGCCCAAATGGCACTGCAACCTTTGTACTACCCATAGCTATACCCTGTTCAGGGTCACCACATGGCTGCTATAATTTACAAATCTGTCAGCATACTCCTCTGTAAGTATTTTCATAAATATCTACTCTAGTCTCCTGTACCAGCTAAAACATTTCCACATTACCCCATAGGTCGGACTGGCTGCAGATAGTAGATACTAAGGAAAGGGTCTAGTGTCCCCCAACAACCACCTTCTGCAAGTTACTGTACTTACTCTTTCAAGCTGTGAAAATGATCTTCTACTTATTTTTTGTGTATATTTCAGCCTATATAATTGCTCTACCAAAAAGAATGCAAATAATTGTTACGTTCTGTTGTCATTGTTCTTGCAAATGAGTTTCTTTTCTCTTTAAAATAATGATAGAAATAGACTTTGCAGCAGTGCCAGTGCATAATACCGCCTTATAATGAGGTGTGTTACAGAATGTGGGCTCTGCTCGGTAATTATTTCAGTCTCACAAATGTAAACCTTCATCTACCATCACTCACCAGCAGCTTGGAGAACCATCTGCAGCGTTGCTTTGGCCTGTTCAGCAGGAGACTAAAAACAAAGACAAAAAGCATATTTACCATACATTATGGTACTAATCAAAGGCATAGTGTTTTATACAGAATACGCAGCACTGAGATAGACCAAAACATCCATAAAAGAACAGATCCCTCCTAATTTCTATGCAATATCCAGGATTTGAAAAGACATTCACTATTAGGCAACCTCCCTTTTTTTTAGCCCCAACCTATGCTGCCACTATTACATTTAATTGTTAGGATGCTATCCAATGTAAATTACTGCACGCCTCTCTTACTAGTATTTATCTGCTGGAAAAGAAAGTCAATAAATCAGGCATAATAGGGGTGAAATATGGCAACATCCTAATTGCATTATTTATTTAGGTGATTTTTTTCCTTTTGAAACTAACATTTGTAAAATTATAAATTCTTTGGAAGGGAGACATTGTTCTTATTAACATTTATATAACTCGTTTCACAAAATTATTAATATAACCAAAACATTACATACCTTCCATAAAACCAGAAAATGACCGATAAAAAACAACTGTACTAAAAGTAGGGCATTATTGGCTGGAAAATAGTTTGGATTTACAATGATATGTTTTTTGTTAACATTCTATAAATTTCTCACTGTGTGTGTCCATATAATTACAAAGAATTCAGAATACTGAAAAGCAGAGGGTACAGAAAAAAAATTACATAAATAATTTTAGTATTATTTATAGAATTCAGATAAACTAAAATTAGCAGGAACAATTGCATTTATGGTACTGCAAAACTTGTAAGCTAAGTTTTTCTTTTGTGTCAAAGTAATACGTGTAACATATACTTACTGCATACCTATAGACTTGCTTTAGACAGAGGGGCGGTACTCTTCTATACCAGTTAAAAACACTGTTAATAACGACTTCTAGGATTGCGTTTGACGTTACCAATTTGTAATCTTGCAGTTCTTTGTGACTTTATAGATAACTGAAGCTGCCCCCCCCCCCCCATAGAACAGGTCTAATGAATTTCTGACACGATTTGATTTTTAGTCTACATTGTTAAAACAAATTACATAATCTATTCTTAAGAGGTAGAAGTTCTAGATCTCAAAAATTCTAGAAGTTTCAAATTTCTAAAATTCTGAATAACACTTCTAGGGGGAGCTTACTGGCTAAATACTGTGCAACACTAGAATACGCTATGGGGATCCAACCAAACTAATCTAGAGCTGGCCCTGGCGTTTTTCTGGAGGCCACATGAAAAATTAATTGCCAGACACTCAGCCTTTAAAGGGGTAGTGTGGCGCTAAACAATTATTCAATAAATAACACACATATACAACTTTGTAATGTATGTTATGTTAGTGAATCGCCCCCTTCCCCGTGTTTCCCCCCCACCCATACCAGACCCGGAAGTGTAGTGCTCTATACAGACCTGCTTCTTGCCAACCCCCGTCCACCATCTTGTGCCAATGATGTCATCTTCGGACGGACGGCCGAACCGCTCCGACCGTCCCTAGTGCCGGCCGCCCACATGTCATCAGCTGCTCAGCCGCGATTGGCTGAGCACAGTTATGCTCAGCCAATCGTGGCTGAGTAGGTGATGACGCGGCAGAGGGCGGCCGGCACTATAGATGGTCGGAGCGGTTCAGCCGTCCGTCCGAAGATGACATCATTGGCACTAGATGGCGGACGGGGTTTGGCAAGAAGCATGTACAGAGCACTACACTTCCGGGTCTGGTGTGGGTTGGGGGGGAAACATGGGGAAGGGGGCGATTCACTAACATAACATACATTACAAAGTTGTATAACTTCGTAATGTGTGTTATTTAGTGAATAATTGTTTAGCGCCGCACTACCCCTTTAAAGAAAAAGCGACGCTCTGGGGCAAAGGTTTCCTAGCACGGTTATCACTGAAGCTTCTTTTTATGATGATTGTCATGGGTTGCAGCGGTCGTAGAGTAAAATAAAGAACTAAGGAATATGCAGTTCATAAACATTAGCACACAACGTGACACACACAAACATATATATATATATATATATATATATATATATATATATATATGTGTGTGTGTGTGTGTGTGTGTTATACAGATGAAAACGCTTTATGGTTGTGTGCTTCTACCAATGTGATGCCTTTTAAGAAAAAAGATGGCTATACTGGAGGAAGAAAAAAAAAAGGGCTGGTGAACACAATGACTGTGAAATAATGTTTAAAAAACAAATTTCCTATAGCCTTGAGATGCCTTTGAAATACTGCAGAGTCCGTGAGCCGTTCAAGAAGTCTTATGTTATAAAAGCTCCAGAAAATATTATATCTTTTTACATAAATATATACATTGCCATCCACATATAAACCATTTTAAAAGTTAAACTTCAAAAGCCAACAGAAAGATATGATAGTACATGTTCTTCATTTGTTTAAAATACTGCCAGCAGAACGCACTTTTTTTCTCCTGGCTTTAATCTAAAGCTTATCTTCATCTATGCTATGGAAATGTTAAAGCAGTTAACCAAAAGTGAAAAACTATATTAAACTGAAGACAGCCATATAAACAAATAAAGATAGGCAATATTAAAACCCAAACACCTCTTTCCAAGCAAAGAAATACGACTAAATATTATAACATACTTTACAGAAAATAAAAAAGCAGCTTGTAATTAGGTGATATGGTACAATAACTATTTGGCCCATCCAGATGTTGGCTAGTATCGCATATTAGTCACTGAATGATTTTTGGCCTAAAGAGCTGTGTAATAGCTCTTTGCCCTGTGACTTGTAGTTTTTATCTACAGTATTTTGGGGTAAATGGGACTTTTTTTTTCCAGATTTACAGTTGTTGTCCAGCTTTACGGTCCTATTACACGGAGCAATTTTTAATGATTAACGACTAACGATAAACGATCGCAAATGAGATTATTTATCGTTAACCTGAAATCATTCACCATATTCCACAGAACAATAGTCGATAGTTACGATCGTTACTACGATCGCTACTAAGATTGTTTGTTCCATCTGATCCCAGCAAAACAATGTGCAATAACGATTAATGATAATTTTAGGTTCAGATCTAAATCAACGATTAACAACATACGAATGATTTTTTGATCATTGCCTGCAATTACACAGAACGAATGTAATAGGGCCTTTACTGTGGTACACTATACTGTTGTCTATGCTTAGCAGCCATTTTCTGTCAGAATGGCACATCAGTGGAAGTTGTGCCGTGGACAGCGGAAGGCAGCCTGGGAGCCAGCAACTGCAGCAGAGCAGGACACGTAGGTAAACGGCACTCTTATGTCCCCAGCAGCCCAGGCAACATAACAGATTTAGTAGTTTACATTGGACAAGCCCTAAAAGTGGTAATATATTTTTTTGTTTTTCATTATTGCCATTTACTGTGTGGGATTAATAACACTATATTTAACCACTTCATGATGGACAATGACGTAGTCATGAAGAGGTGTATTAAGCAGGCTGGATAGCGATTGTGCCATTTAAATGCATAACCAACAGGTAACACCAGTTGGACGTCCAATCAGCATTCCTGCAAAATGAGCGTGGGGTGTCAATCGGTTAATATGGCAGCTGGAGGCCTTTACAAGCCCTCCATGCCTGCCACTGTGATTATTCTAATAGAGTCAAGCAAACTGATAGCGAAGCATTGATCTGTGCAATGCCAATCTAATGGTTGCTTACTGAAAGTTCCCATGCCGTGTGGCTGGGTCAGTACAGACCCCCAAAGATTTAAGCACTTTCGGCTCTCCTGTCCTTATATTGATACATGATGCCGGAAGGTCTGGGATTCCACTGCACAGCTTCACACTCCATAGGGTCTTTAAATCCCAAAGCATAAGAACGGCCTCTAAGTCAATGAAAGTAGTTAAACAGTATATTAGTATTAATTCAATACACAATCTTTTTAGAAACCAAAGCATGCAAACACTTAAATCTGAATGCACAGACCCTATGTTGAATTGCCATTCCTGTTTTAACTATTTAAAGGGAACCTGTCACCCCCCGTGCCGGGGTGACAGGTTCCCGACCCCCCGTTAGAGACCCCTATACTTACCTCATCGCGCCGGGTCCCGCTTCTGAAGATGGTCGGGTCCCGGAGATCTCAGCCGCCGCAGCCCGGCGCGTGCGCTGAGAGATGAGTCCAACACTCATAGAGAATGACGGAGCGCTGGACTCTCCCGTCATTCTCTATGAGTGTTGGACTCATCTCTCAGCGCGCGCGCCGGGCTGCGGCGGCTGAGATCTCCGGGACCCGACCATCTTCAGAAGCGGGACCCGGCGCGATGAGGTAAGTATAGGGGTCTCTAACGGGGGGTCGGGAACCTGTCACCCCGGCATGGGGGGTGACAGGTTCCCTTTAAGACTATAAGCAGGATCTGGAACATGGGTCTCCAAACTGCGACCCTACAGATGTAGCAATACTACATTTCCCATCATACCTATACAGTCAAATCCAAAGCTTTAGCTGTACAGGCATGATGGAAATTGCAGTTTTGCAACAGCTGGAGGCCGCAGTTTGAAAACCAATGATCTAGAAGGCAGATAAAAAGATGATGGAAATATAAAAAATTTTAAATAGCTAAATAAAACTGAAAGGATTCCTAATTCAGATTAAAAATCACAGGTGGCACTTTTTGTTACCTTTTGATTGGGGCTCTGAATGTTGAGACCCCCACGGTTGTTAGATAAGCGTCGCGACAATCGCTTGTCTATAAGCAATCTCTGTCTCTCTGCAGGGGATAGTCTCAACAGACTTGAAGAACGTCTACTGTAGTGAGGTGGGGGTATAGACTCAGACTCATCAAAACTTTTGACATTTCTCTTGACCCAGGGATTTACCCTCTTCCTGAGCATATAAATAAAAACCTTGCTGCCCACACAACTCTGGGAAACCACTGTTGAGACATCAAATGCACATAACAGCCAGCCAATCTTCTTTACTGATTGTAAATAGACCTATAATGTACCTATAAAAATGTTTACATTCTCATAAATTGAAACCCTTTAAGACCAGTCATGCCTTTAAAAGGAACTCTGCCCTTAGATGAAAGACTGCTGTGTCAAAAGCACATGGCTTCTGCCCAAGCTGCCGAATCCTCTCAGTAGACCCAAGCCAGTGTCCAGGCTGACCGGAGCTGCTGAAACCCCCCATGACTACAGTTAAACAAAATAAACCCAGTTATTTCTGCTAGTTTTACGTAAAGGGAAAAAAAACAGGTTCCCCTGGTGACAGATGACCATGGAGGGTTCTGGCAGATACAACCCCAACTGCAAACAGTGCACTGTGAATAGTAAAAATGCACCACTACAAGGATGAACAACTATATATTTCTCCTTTTTAGCGGTCATATACCATTTTTAGATTATTTCCAAGTATGTATATATATATATATATATATATATATATATATATATATTCGATATTCGTACGAATATCCCACGAATATTCAATCCCATCAAAGTCTATGGGAACAAGTATTCGATTAGTGAAAAACATCTATTTGACCATTTGGAGGGTAAAACCGGAAGCTGGGGGATTTGAACGCTTATCGAATATTTATCGAATATTCGGGGGATATTCATACGCATATCGAATATTCGAATATCTCACTATTCGATCGAATATCTATTTGATCGAACAGTATTCGCTCCTCACTAGTATCTATTAAACAGATGTCTGTGACGCTGACAGAGATGATATATAATTTTTTTTTAAGGATTCTGGTGTACGGAACAGTGAAGTCTATTGTATTATTAAATAAAATTAGATTTGTGTGATAAACTGACTAGAGATGAGCTAATTTACAGTAACAATGAAGCAAAGCACTTCATTATCTCTGCAATCTGCTCATCAGCCTGCTGCCTTTTTTTAATTCACTGACGCTCCGGGTGCTGGGAAAAGCTGGATCCAGTCCTAGAAACTTCTCCCAGTTTGCCAGGACTGGATTCAGCTTTTCCAGGCACCCAGGGAGTAGCGGCACAGAGCGGCAGCAAGTTAAAAGGCAGCAGGCTGATAAGCAGATTGCAGAGATAAAGCGATTTGCTTCAATATTCCTGTAAATTCACTCATCTCTAATACTGACAAATAGCAACTTAACAAAAGACACCTATGGAAACACTTAAGAGTGTAAAATGGGATCTTTCCCTAACATTTACTATAAAATATTAGGCAAAAATGTGATGATAATTGGGCCTAAAGCGGTGAGGACCCCTTTAAGTACATTACTAAATTCTATGGGGGTCTCTTTAGGATGGACAAATACATAAAGTACCTTTCAAGTGTTGTTGTCATGCAAAGAAATACAATTTTTCAATGATATGCAGCACAGACCTTCATTGCTAGCTACTTCAACTGGGTTTCAGATATGTGCAAAAAAAAAATTACAGTAAAGCCGGAAAACACAATTTACAAAGCTACAAAACCTCAGCGATTTAATAAAATCAGTTATATCTGCACATCACATGCAGTTTCACAAAATCTTTAACATGGTACAAGGGTCACTGAGTGTGTAAAATAAAATCCAATAAAAGGGATATAAATTCTATTTCATATATAAAAATACACCAGAGGCAAATCCTGTTCAGTGGAAATGATTACCCTGTTAAAATGCCACATATATTTTACATATGCGCACACAAATCCGATAGAGCAGAGATCATTCTATTGTGAAAACCAAAAGCCATGTCACCAATTTGCATATACACCTAAATGATTAAAACTGCACTCACACAAGCTGTCAAGAGACAGGTAAAAATGTGATATAATGCTGGGTATTACTATTATTTTATCTACAGATATGATTAAACTGTCCAGACATTACATCTCCACACTAAAAAAAATATACAAATGTATTTACATGCCTACAAGTCATCTAAATACAGTTCAACTGTGTATAGATCAATACTGAAGAGACAGACAAGACATAAAAAGTGTGCAGAAAAAAGAAAGGGCCAATGGCAAGCCATCAGCTGTGGTGCTGGCTTTTGCCACCTGGGACAAATGGGTTTGGTGTAATTTTCCTCTTGCACACGCTTCCTATGACGCTTGGGCCGTTCACGACCACCTTGTTGTTTATAATGCAATCCCCGTCACTCCATGTACATTCTTGTAGTTTATTATAGATATAATAAAAAATTCTTATAACTATCCCCTTATAACTGGACAGCATAATTCAGGGCTCCAGATGGCGACCAAAATGGTCGCCAATGCGACTGACTTTTTGCAAATGGCGCCCAGATTTATTAATCTGGGCGCCATTTGCGACTGGCCCCGGCGGCGGCGGCGCGCTGTCTCTTTAAGATGCGCCGCTGATGCGCGGCTGCCGGGGGTGTCCCATCCTATCCCCGGCAGCGCGGCGCATCAGTGAGCTGCCTGGGGCCCTGACTTCCGGCACAGGAAGCGCACGTCAGAGACGCTTCCTGTGTCAGAAGTCACAGCCCCAGCGTACAGAGAGCTCACTGACGCGCCGCGCTGCCGGGGATAGGAAGGGACACCGCCGGCAGCCGCGCATCAGCCGGGGACAGCGCCTTAAGAACAAGAGGATCGCCGGGGGAGCGGGTTGTCAGGTGAGTTTGTGTGTTTGTTTTTTTTTTAAATATTGCTTAGCATAGAGGAAATGGGGGGGGGGCATCTATAATGGGGGGAAGAGAAGGGGGGGCATCTATAATGGGGGGAGAAGAGGGGCCATCTTCAAGGGGGGGAGAGGGGGCCATCTATAAGGGGGGGAGAAGAGGGGGCATCTATAATGGGGGGGGGGAGAGGGGGCATCTATAAGGTGAGGGGGTATCTATAAGGGGGGGAGAAGAGGGGGCATCTATAATGGGGGGGGAGAGGGGGCATCTATAAGGTGAGGGGGTATCTATAAGGGGGGGGAGAAGAGGGGGCATCTATAATGGGGGGGGAGAAGAGGGGGTATCTATAATGGGGGGAGAAGAGGGGGCATCTATAATGGGGGGAGAAGAGGGGGTATCTATAATGGGGGGGAGAAGAGGGGGTATCTATAATGGGGGGGAGAAGAGGGGGTATCTATAATGGGGGGGAGGAGGGGGCATCTATAATGGGGGGGAGGAGGGGGCATCTATAATGGGGGGGGGGGAGAGGGGGCATCTATAAGGTGAGGGGGAATCTATAAGGGGGGGAGAAGAGGGGGCATCTATAATGGGGGGGAGAAGAGGGGTATCTATAATGGGGGGGAGGAGGGGGCATCTATAATGGGGGGGAGGAGGGGGCATCTATAATGGGGGGGGAGAGGGGGCATCTATAAGGTGAGGGGGAATCTATAAGGGGGGGAGAAGAGGGGGCATCTATAATGGGGGGGAGAAGAGGGGGTATCTATAATGGGGGGAGAAGAGGGGGTATCTATAATGGGGGGAGAAGAGGGGGTATCTATAATGGGGGGAGAAGAGGGGGTATCTATAATGGGGGGGAGAAGAGGGGGTATCTATAATGGGGGGAGAGGGGGCCATCTATAAGGGGAGGGGGTATCTATAAGGGGGGGAGAAGAGGGGGCATCTATAATGGGGGGAGGAGGGGGCATCTATAATGGGGGGGAGAAGAGGGGGTATCTATAATGGGGGGGAGGAGGGGGCATCTATAATGGGGGGGAGGAGGGGGCATCTATAAGTGTAGGGCAAACTGGCTGCAGACACTGGGAGATAGATATATGCACAATTATTATTATCAGGGCCCCTCAGGTGTCTGTATTGTAGGGGGTCACTTGCATTAGTCACTAGGTGAGAGATATATCTATCTATATACACATCTTGTGGGGGGGTCACTATGGCTGCAGTCATAAGTCTAGCTCAGTATGTATAGACTGTTGCAAGCTTTTAAAGGGAACCTGTCACCCCCCGTGACGGGGTGACAGGCTCCCAACCCCCCGTTAGAACCCCCTATACTCACCTCATCGCGCCGGGTCCCGCTTCTGAAGATGGTCGGGTCACGGAGATCTCAGCCGCTGCAGCCCGGCGCGCACACTGAGAGATGAGTCCAACGCTCATAGAGAATGACGGAGCGCTGGACTCTCCCGTCATTCTCTATGAGCGTTGGACTCATCTCTCAGCGCACGCCGGGCTGCAGCGGCTGAGATCTCCGTGACCCGACCATCTTCAGAAGCGGGACCCGGCGCCATGAGGTGAATATAGGGGGCTCTAACGGGGGGTTGGGAGCCTGTCACCCCGGCACGGGGGTCGACAGGTTCCCTTTAAGTTCAAGTTCAGAAGAGTAAGCCTCATTAAAAGGCTAGCCAAGTGAGGCTGAAGTACTGAGTCAGACTGTATATGGTTGTCAAGTTGCAAGTTTCCATGTTGAACGTTTTCAAACTAAGAAAAGAAAGAATCTAAAGGAGGAGGAGGAGGCTGCGGCCTCTGCACACAGTAAGTCCCATGTAACATAACATTAATTTTACATGGTTTAAAATGTTGGCGACCAAATATTCTATTTGGCGCCTACATTTTTCAGGTTAGGAGCCAATGGCTCCTAGGTAAATTTTTTAGTCTGGAGCCCTGTAATTATTTATTGTCCCTAAATAGAGATGAGCGAACTCAAGCATGTGCCATTTGATTACTGGTGGCTGAAATAGTTGGATGCAACCCTACTGCTTCCAACTTCTTGAGCCATGGGTAATAAGATGCCATACGATTGAGTTCAGACTAACCTGAGTGCATTCAAATTCACTCATCTTTATCCCTAAGCTGTTTCAGGGATGATCCTAACCTGTTTGAGGGTACCATTACAAGAGACAGAAATGTTGCACATATAAAGGTGCAGATTAGTTGTGAATGTGCCGTATCTGTGGTATGTTGGGTGCTGGGGTTTGAGTGCCAGGGCTGATTTTAAAGGGGTTATCCAGCGAAAATATTTTTCTTTCAAATCAACTGGTGTCAGAAACTGGACAGTTCCTGTCTCGGCCAGAGATGTCAGCAGAGAGCACTGTGTCAGATTGAAAATAAAACAACATTTCATGCAAGACATACAGCAGCTGATAAGTATGGGAAGACTTGAGACTTTTTAATAGAAGTAAATTACAAATCTATATAAACTTTCAGTTGATTTGAAAGAAAGATTTTTGCTGGACAACCCCTTTAAGTTCCAGTCTGGCCCTGACTATATGCTCTGAAACATGTGCTGAGGGTTCCCGTAGGCTTCTTCCTAGCCTGCGGGCTTAAATGTTGATGGCAAACAAGAAAAGAGGTTATCACGCCATCAGTGGGAAGGGGAAAAGCCGAACGAGACAATCCAGGAGACTGAAAGCCCCATTCCTGGCTGGTTTTTAAACTGATGATTTTTTTTTTTTTATAACAGCAGCACTTCAGAAAGAACTATAGACTGTTTTTAGCAAAGGAGTCTGTTCCTGTATATTACCTTCCATGTCTCCAAAAAAGAACCCTCCCTTCCAGGCAGCATGAAACTGAAGACAGGTTCCCTTTAATGTAATGATAATGAACATGGATGATCCTTCCTTTATCTTCTGTATAAGTAATCTGAAGTGTCACCGTCATTCAAACTTTCAGGGTGCATTAACACTTACAGGATCTGCAGTAGATCTGCAGCAGACTAGATGGCCAGGATTAGATTTGCTTTCAATCTGCAACTTCAAATCTGCGCCATCAAATCTGCTGCAGATTCTGAAGGCAGATTTTTAGACTTGTGCTGGTCGAAAAAAAAAAAACAGACTAAACACAGGAATTCCGGCCAGTACAGAGAGTCACAGCTCAATGTGTCCATCAGTCACATGACTGCCTTCTCTGTGAGCGCTCAGATGGCCTGGGATACATAGGACTTCCTGCGTTCAGAATCTGGGAAAAAAAAGTCTAAACACATTGCTGTGTTTTCCATGATAACTACAAAAAAAAAGTCAATGTTCCATCAGGTACATCGCTTTAAGTTTTTTACATGAATAGACTGGTGCTGGCACGGGGATACCATTGCTGCGATTCGTTTTTTTGAACCGCTGCCCAGTTCCCGCGCATAGCGCTGCTCTGTTTCCTAGCATTGGCCCGGCATGAAGCACTGGCTATGGGCCCACCGGCCCCCAGTGTGACGATCTACCCTCCCCTCTATGACGCAGCTCCATTGATTCTAATGGAGCCACGTCACAGAGGGGAGATCATTACACTGGGGGCTTGTGGGTCTGCCCCTAGTGTTTCATGCTGTGCAGATGCCCGAGCATCCATGCGCCAATCAATTCATGTAAAATCGATGGTACACTCACTTTAATATCATGAACTTTAAAAAAATATCATGTCTTTACAAAATGCATCATTCATAATATAATATATTATTTATTTGTATAATAGTACATTATTAAACTAATAATACATAACTTATTTCATGACAGCGACCATTTTACAACTGAAAGTGAACCTAGTAAGGTATAAAAATACATAATTGGAAAGAACAGTTACCCATATCATCAAGTTATGGTGGCAATAAACAGTACAGAACATGGCAAAAACCGTAGACAAACACTAAAATATATTAATAGTATTAAAGTGCACACAAGCAAATACAGTAGATATTATGGGAATGGAATAGAACCTTTTACTTGTCCAAAGGTTCAGCAATACAGCCCATGGTGTGAGGGTAAGGATTTACATATATCACAGCTTTCATTGAATAGTAATGTATGTCAAAATACATGAGCTTTAATGGAAGCCTGCAGTCACGTGTGCCCATGTGCATGAGCAGTAAACGTGTTGAATGGCGCCGCTCTTCTTGACATGTTTTCTTAACAATTAACATGGTAAAGTGAGAGCTCTCGCTCACACAGCTTCCCTAAGTAAACAGGCACTTGTTGCTGATCTATCAGCAGCCCTTAACTTCTTGAGAGCTCGAGTCAACAGCTACTTATCTCAACCCAAGCAAATCCTGTTTCCTCTTCCAGACATGGAGAAAGAATGCATATTTTCTTAAGAGAATTTTCAGTTCAGAGCATTAAAACCATTCTAAATTTGTACAAATGAACCCTGTGCCTATTGTTTTATCCTTAGATTTCCTTAAAGGGACATTCTAATGATTAAGCGTATGTGTTATTCTTTCAGCTATAGGGAGAGCCTTGTAGTCTAGGTTTCCTTTCCTCATTGTTCTATTATTGTACACAGGATCACAATGCAATCTGACTGTGTGTGTGTATATATATATATATATATATATATATATATATATATATATATATACACACACACACACACACACTACTGATAGATAGATATATTTTTTTCCATTAATATAAACAGCACAGTAGAGCAAACAAGCTGTGACCCAGACCATCAATGAACGTGATGGACCCTATTGACTATACGCTGTCTTTTGGGTTTCAATCATGGTGACCAGCATTTTAGTGGGGCAGTCTTAGCACATGGTTTCTTTATCACAAACAATGTTTACAGCTGCAGTGCAAACTAA